>NW_016690197.1:6090566-6148696 GCF_001604755.1 Lepidothrix coronata
ATCACAAGATGAGTGGTGCATAATACATTCTTCTCTAACTTCTAAACACTGTGAAAAAGTAATAGGAATACCTGCATCAGTTATTGAAATCAGCAGACGTCATAAGTTTTAAAAACTACATAGCGAGCTGCACAGAACAGGACCTTAAATTACTAATATTAGGGTTAAGATTCTACTACTCTTTCCTAAATGAAAGACTTTTCCATATAAAACTCAACATACTCCTGTTAAAAAACTAATGTCAGAAAGGAAGCACAAGGATTACAAAAATAAAGAGGATGGAGTGTAAACTTTAAAGACTTTTCAGTAGTGTGCTCCATAGTACTCCATTTTGACTCAACAATGCTGAATGTTTTCCAATTATTCTTAACTGGAAGCAGATGTAAAAACCTGCAAAATTTTTGGCTGTGGTTTCTGGGGGGGGTTGGGGTGTTTTTTTTTTTCTTTGCAAATGCGGAATCAAGACTCCAGTCCTAAGCATAAGATGATCTGAACATCATCTTCACTCTTGTAACATGTGACAGGACTTGAGGAAGTGGCATTAAGCTGAGTCAGGGAAGGTTTAGTTCGGGTATCAGGAAAAGGTTTTTCACTCAGAGGGTGCTTGGGCACTGGAACAGGCTCTCCAGGGAAGTGGTCACAGCACCGAGCCTGCCTGAGTTCAGAAAGTGTTTGGACAATACTCTCAGGCACAGGGTGTGATTCTTGGCATGTCCTGCACAGGGCCAGGAGTTTGACTTGATGATCCTGATGGGTCCTTTCAAGCTCATCTAAAAGAAATATCTGCTACTCAAAACAGGATTGGTAGCCAAGAGATAGCCCATGAGATTTAACACACAAACAGCATTGAAGTGTCAAAAAAATAACTCTTTTGAGTGGGGGAAAAAAAAAAGATGTAAGGAAGCTCTGACTTACTTAGAGATACACAGTCAACCTATAGGAATGCATTATCATTTCTTCCATATTTGTTCCAAAATAAGAAATACACATTTTTTTTCTGAATAATCTATCTCATGCTGGTTCTGATCCAGCAGATTTTACGTACAGTCTAACTTTACTCCCCAAGACCACAGGATTTATAAGGAGGCCTAAGCAGTTTGGAGAGCTATGACATAATTTTCATTAGGAACAGACTCAATTTCCGGCAACTGTGCACAATACTGACTGAGATTGTGTGCAACTTTGCAATCTCAGACTAGTTGAGACTCAGTTCATGTGAAAAATTTCTTTTGAAATCAGAAAAAAAGGAAATGGACAAATACTATCAAAGAGAGACGGTGAAAAAAAACAACATTTAACGATTTTAAACTCAGTAATCTAATAAGAGGTGAACTACTCTTAAAAGAGAGCAAGAGTGATATGACTAGAACAACATAAACCCTAACCTGAATGCAGTTAAAACTTGCAAAGCAAAAGCAAGCTTCCAGTTGAGAAAGAACCAAGAAATGCAAAAGGGAGCAGGACAAATCACACAGATTTCAGGTACTTCACAAAAAAAAGCATGAGATAGTAAGTGGGGAAAGCTACTGCCCAGGTGTTTTAGACCTTAAATAGATGACTGTCTTTACATGTCATCAATGATAACTAAGACTGGAAATGTTGAGTGGAGAATGACAACTGCAGAATGTATCAACCTGCTGTTGATCTGCTTTCCAAGCAGAGGTGGTTCCAGGTGACCTTTTATAGTAAAAGAATCATTAACCTAAGACCTTTACCATGCCCCTTTTATGTCATTTTTTTAATAGAAATAATACTGGGTTTAATTGAAATACACAGCCTCAACTCTGAAGACAATGCAAAGAAAAGAAAAAAAAGAAAAATCCAATATCACCCATAAAGACACTACGAATTTGACTGCTGCCAGATTATTTTCACTGTTTGTTAGATATAAAAAAAAGAAGGAAAAATACATTAAGGCCACATAGAGTTCAGTTTACATATCAGTTGGGACTTCATACTTCCTTTCCTTAATTTCTAGTCTGGGATCATGCTATACAAAGAGCCACTCCAGCCAACAGCCCCATTTCCACTAGGAAGTGGGTCTGAGACATATTGCAAGACTGCTTAACTGTAATATACATCACAGTACTGAGCATACCAGAATAAGAATAGAGAATTAGGAACAATGAATCAGGTAGAATTAAGGGCAGGAGGAGGAGCAGGGAGAAACAATCAGATTTGGTCTTTCACTTAAATGTCACCATTGCCTGTTCTAATAGTAGTGTGGTTGCAGATGCAACTGTAAGGATCTAGGCAAGATATCATTTTTAGCATGAGGTAATAACTTTTATCAGAGCAACTAATGGAGAAAAAAGAAATGGACAAGCTTTTGGGCACATATACCCTGCTTCAGGCTTGCTGTTCTTCCCAGACTTTGTCTGTTTTATTCGTTTTCGTCAGATGATCAAACAGACAAGTTCTGTGGCCTGACATCAGGCCTGAAGAAGGGCATATGCGTCTGAAGAGTTTCAACATCATTTGCTCTAATGAAAGCTATTCCCTGTCATTGTAAACCTTGACTCAGTTCCTTGTCACATCCTGGATAAACTGAAAATTCCCTTAATTAAGTTACAAGGGAAGAAATACCTGCTTCTCTTCTTTTCTCTGCATTATTTAGTCATGCAAAGACCAGGATCCAAAGCACCAAAATGGTACAGGCAAAAAGATACTGACAGGATACTTGCCCTTTGACAAGCACCAGGAAGTATTAGACATTTCATGGGAAACAGACTTCTCTTCAGATTTGCAGACTGATTTACAACTCAGGGTCAAATAAGCACTCATCTTCATTAGCAGCAAGTACCAAAACATACAGATAGTTGAAGATTCTTCTAACTTAAGTAAGAAGATAGACAGGAGTCTAGACTTTGATTTGTCTCCTCAGTGCCTTACACTGGCTAGTCTATATCATAATTGATAATGACTTGAAATCTGAATACAATTTGAATGAAAGAATTTCAAAGCTCACAAGGCTCTGTTCCCAGTAAGTCTGGTCTCTGTATAATAAAATGCATTCCTTCTGGCCTAATACTACAGACTTGGCAAAAGAAATGCCTTTGGTATGAGCAGAAATTCCAAACTTGAGTCTTGCAATTGCCCCTTCTAAAGGGTCATTTATTGTGCATGTTGTTTATCAGCATGTGTCTGAAATGAATGCTGCTTCAATGTAAAACAACAGGAGGTCACATTATAATTGGAATGCAATCAGTAGAATTGCTTATGACTTGGTTTCCTTTCTAAAATGACAATCTATGCCACATCGGCTATTACATTAATGTTTTTTTGCGTTACTAAAAAGGAGAAGCAAAACCCTCAAACCTTTACAGTGAGCAGCTGATACAGTTTTCTTTAACTAAAAGACAACATGAGCTAAACAAGACACAAATAGTTCACCTTTAAAATACCAAACCATCTGGCAGGCTGTACCATGATAAATCTTAATGATAAATGCCTTCGTTTTGATGTTACAAAGGAAACACGGATCTGCTCAGTATTGGCACAGCTGAAAGCACACTGGCAACAGTCGAATAGAACTCAGATGTTCAAAATATAGAAAGAGACATTAAAATAATATATATTTACTTTTTTTTACTGCGTTTTACCAGATATACAGCTTAGATTAGTTTGTTGATGTGCATCTAGAGGTCCTGACTTTTCCAAAGAAGCCTTTTGCTGTTTGGTTTTAGTCAGGATTTGTTTGGGCTTTTTTGTTTGTTTTTCATCTCTATAATTTCATCTTCATCCAGACAAAGCAGAAAACTTGAAATAGGTGTGCTAGAAATTATGATATCCTTTGGTAAGTCAATTCATATTTTGTCAGTGTTTCATGGTTATTAAGAGAAAATTAAAATAGAATGGAAAATCTGAAGGGTTATGGCGAAAAATAATCAGAATCACAGAATGCTTAAGGTTGGAAGAGACCACAGTGGTGTCATCTGGTCCAACCTCGCAGCTCAAGCAGGATCATCCTAGAGCACAAAGCAAAGGATGGTGTCTAGACAGTTCTTTAGCATCTCCAGTAAGGGAGACTCCACAAACTCTCTGGGCAATCTGTTCCAGTGTTTGGTCACCTGCATAGCAAAGAAGATCAGGTGAAATCTGCCCATTGCCTTTTGTCCTATTGCTTGGCACCACCAAGAAGAACCTGGATCCATCTTCTTGGCAACCCCCCTTCAGATACTCATAGACACTGATGAGGCATAAAAAGAGCTCTAATTTTATGGAGAAAATAAAGGTCATATAAATTTTACCGTATCTGAGCATAAAACTTCCACAGTTACCCAAAGGTATAAAACCAAGTTTTGGTATAAAATTTGTATTAATTTTCTCATGCTAATTTTTCTAATATAAGAAGGCAAGTACTGAACCTTCCATTCAAACCAATTTATGACACTTAAAAATATCAAACACACCTTAACGAAGCAGAGAGAACTTTCAATTAAAGTTTTTAAAAATATAAAAATAATTTGGTAAAGGTTTGACTAATTGTAGTAAAGGTGAAAAAAATCTGTTATCTTTCAACATTTTCACACACTGCTATTGCATTTCTATGGATTGGAAAAGGTATTCCTGTTCCTTTTCCCTGTTTAGCCAAACAAGATAGCACCTACAAGTAATTTCTCAAAACTTCTCTCTGTAATATCTCAGGCATTTAAGTGGTCAGCCCTGAATTCCCTCTCCTTACATATTGACCTTTGATTTCTAAAGCCCATTTCAATGTAAAGGTTCTGTAACTGAATTTGAAGGGTTTTCTCCAGGTAATAACACTGCAGTTTTCCCAGTACTCAGCTTCTGCTTTTACATCACTCAATTTCTTTCCATTTCCTCATTCTAGATACCACAGAAAATCATCCCAGTGATAATTCTGTCTCCTTTCATTAGACAGTTGTAGATTCTTTTTTGGCCAGTGATACACATTATTTTCACTTTTCTTCAAGAGTTCTGTCTGCTAGGTCCTGCATTATTTTCTTTTTTAACTTATTCCCCATCTGTTTCTGGATATTAGTTTTATTTTTCTCATTCCATTCTACTGTTCAGCTATTCATCAGTACTAAAAGATGTGGGTGATTCTTCTATGCTCTTGTTTATATATACAGTACTTAATTACTCACAAATGCATTGCCTCCCATCCAACCAACACTCTTCTTCTAACTTAGCAAAGACAAAACAGGTATCTTTTATTAAACTCTTCTATTTGTGCAAAGGCAGTTTTCCTAGGCATCTAACCATTTTCATTAAAATATATTGAACTCCTAACTGACTACAGTTATTTTTCAAACAAGTTACTCCAGTTATTACAACATTCAGATCTCCACTTATGGATAGTAAAATAAGGGTTACACATCTCCAATCCCCAACTGCTTTTATGCTTTTATTTTCCCATCCTACCTATAAACTTCTAATTTTACTATTCACTCTCACACATACTGGGGAATGTCATGACACAAACATATACTTTCTAGGGTGGTCTCTGTGAATCTATTTATAACATTCACCTTTTCCTAAAATTTTAGCCTGCATTGTTTTCAAGATTAATACTATTTTTAGCCTGTTAATTTTCCTATGTCCTCACAAATAACGTTCCCCATCATCAACAGAAATCATAAGAGGCTCATAGCATCACTCAAATCTTGCATTAAGAATTAGGATGTCAAGTGATAAAAGTGATGGAATTAGTATGGGGTCTGGCAGAGACAAACAGAGAGAAAGAGAAAGCTACAGGACTGGACTAAGCAAACACCATAAAGACAAAAGGTTTTGAGGTAAATCCAAGGGACCCATAATTAAACAGTGTAGTTTGCACTACTTTGGCATACAGAAATACCGAAATAGGTATATGGAAAACCACAGGAGCACATAAAATTTAGGCAGTATCTGGGATTTCACAAGATGATCCATTCATCTTCCCATCATTTGTTTCTACTGTCCTTTGGATCCAATTGGAGAATTCAACATGCAATTCACACTCAATTCTTGTTCATCCAATTGACATACAAGCATTCTAGCAGGAAGCACATAACTTAGTCAAATTGTGATATTATCTTACTTCTTGCTTTGCGTGTACTGTTGTTCTGGGAATTGCATCCAGCAGAAGGTAGTAGAGAACTGAATCACATCTCTTTCATTGCTCAATTTGAATTTCATGGTGTATGCCATGTGGGTAAATACCTAACATCTCTCGGAAAACTACAATGGGATAACTCCTTAGGGAGATTAAGTCGTTACCCTCTTACAGTGATTACAGCATGCCCGTGAAAGCTTAATCCAAATGGCAAGACACTTTTTCCTCAGCAATTACCAGGATATAAAGAGACAGGAGATCAATGTTTGTATTGATGCTCTTTTATAAAATTTACATTTTTATCTTATTGTAAAGACTTGTGCTTTTTCATTTGCTTCAGAATCCAGTCTAACTTTTAGTATCCAAACTACATGTTGTGGTTTAACCCCAGCCAGCAATTAAGTACCATGGGCACTCCCTCCCTCTGTCCCCTTTGTGGGATGGGAAGGAGAATCAGAGTAAAATAAAGGTAAATCTTAAGGGTTGAGATAAGAACGGTTTAGTAATTGAAACAAAGTCAAATATAATAATAATAGTAATGAAAAGGAGAGAGGAATAAAAACTCCGGACTGATGCCCAGCCAGTCCTCCAGCAGTGATTGGCCCCTCTCAGCCAACCTCTCCCCTGTTTATACATTGAGTAGGACATCCATGGTATGGAATGTTCCTTTGGTCAGTTCAGGTCAGCTGTCCGGGCTGTGCTCCCTCCCAGTTTCTCGTACACCTGCTCGGTGGCAGAGCAGGGGAAACTGAACAGTCCTTGACTTAGAGTAAGCACCACTTAGCAACAAATAAAACATCACTGTGTTATCAACATTATTCTTATACTAAATCCAAAACACTGCACTGTACCAGCTACTAGGAAGAAAATTAACTCTATCCCAGCTGAAACCAGGACACTGTGTTAGACTTTTAGGTAGACTTTTGAATATTTTATTAAGTGCTCAATATGTTGCATCTTTTATAGGCATCATTGCTGAAAAGTGGGAAAAATTATTAGTGAAATACAGAACTTTTTTTTTTACTATGATAATAATGTAAAAGTACCAGAAAAAAGTCAAGAACTTTTCTCTTGATTCAACTGTTGCCTTGATATGATAAAGTTTTTACATACCCAGGGTACTTTCAAGATTCAGAAAGCTCCCTTCAAAAGTTTGAATTGTATAATCTTGGAATTTTTCCAAGAAAATGTTAACGAGATAACAGGTCATAAAGTTTCATATAAATTTTAAAAATTTTATTCCTGATTCAATTTTTACTGTTTATTAATTTGATTGTTTTAAATCTTCATTCCTTGCATTTTTAATGCCACTGAACCTTGTATTTAATATACAATTAAAACTTAAATAGTTTTGAAAATTTCAAACACTACATTAGAATTTTCATTTTTAAAATAGAAAATGAGGACAACAAATATATTCCTAGAAAAAGTTCAGTTTTCATTCACTTCCTAAACCAAGAGTACTCAAGTATCCAGCTTTTCTGCAGCAGCATTTTGCTCTAGCTTGATCAAGTTCTCTGTTCCACAGCACATACACAGTATGGTAAATTGATCTGTACATAAGCAGTAGGTCCAGACTTTAAGTGTTAATTTTATAGCACATTTACAGAGTAAAGTCTTGGCCCATTCATGAAGGGCTCACGGGAAAAAGACTAGCCAGGAACAGGCTGTCACTGCCAGAACAATTCCGGCTACAGCACACTCCATGCCAGCGTTGGAGGGGTTCCTGAGAAAGGGAGCAGCCAGAAACAGAACAGAGGATGGACAAATTGGTCTAGCAGGCCACATATGGCTGGAGGCATCGTATGGGTACCCCTGCTGGAAACCACAACACTCTATAAGCTTCATAATATAAGCACTATCACATTCCCATTGGAATGCATCACTCTATCTTTATCCCAGATGCTGCTATCTATTTCAGATCAAGCAGGGAAGGGTATAATATTTCTTTGACAATTTATATACAGATCAAAACCATAAAAAACTAATAATAAACATGATACTTAATCAGACTTTTCCCATTCATTTCTTGTACGAATGAAAGCACAGAAAGTTCCTCCTCACTTTCTAGTGGTGATGGTTGCAGTATAAAACGAAACTACAGATGCCTCACCTCTGCCTTCTTTCTTGCAAAAGAAAACTGCTAGTCATAGCTCCTGCTTAGCTAGATGATAGAAGGTGATAATCTGCTCTGGAATGTCACACTTAATATCTACTTTGGGTGTGATAAACTCTAAATTCCAAGGAGATTAGCACTATAGAATTCACTAAAAGAAAACTTTTGCTATTGCAAGAGGAAAGCCCAAGGATGAAATTAATAAAAACATATAGGAACATTTTGTAAAATCATCATTTTTTACTCTATTCCATGTTTCCGATCAGCAAGCTTCTACTAAGCTTCCACACAGATCAAATTTCTACCAAATGATGTAGTGTTTTCTGAAAATCTGCCACATGCCATGATGTAGAGTAGAGTTAAATTATTAGTTAGTCTCTAGTAAAAGAGCAGCAGTAATGGAATTCATAGTGATCAAGCTGATGTGTAAGAAGTTGCTGTCTAAAAGAACTATAATACAACTATTCATTTTATGTTTTTTTAAAAACAGTCCATATATTGTCTATAATCTTCATATTGACACACTGACAGAAACCAATCTTGAACACAGAATTATTAAGCTCTTCAAAAGTCAGTTCAGATGATTCAGCTCAGGCAAAATGTTCAGAGAAAGACTAAGAGCCTGGGAATGCAAGTCTCAGAAGGGGTAGCCTAATGGTCCATTTCCACATGGACAGTTTCTGACCACAGTTGGATCACACTGTATATCACAGTGGTGTTGTTTCCAAATCTTCCTAAATGAAAAAAATTGTCACGTGAAACAGATAGGGAAAATGCAGGATACAGTGTCTGAGTCCAAAGTGATGACACACAAGCATTAAGCTCTGGTCTAACAAAGACAGAAGAAAAAAATGCAGCTCTGTTGGAACACACTAATTGACTTAAATGGAATAATGGGAGGAAACATTCATTCTGTTTCATAGATTACAAGAAGAAGGAATGTGAAACCATAGATAAATTTTATGACTTCAAACATGTTTATTGAAGGTATTCATCCCTTACAGTCTAAGGGCTACATTAGGGTTCATCTTAGTAAGGCCACAGCATCTTCATGCAGATAAATAACACAAGATAACTACATGCTATGGAAATAATAATAGCATACAAAACTACAGGTGGGATAACATGAATTATCTGAATATTCCAGAATGGATACAGAACATAGCAAAGTTGTTGATATGACAACTCACCAATATTGTGGAATTTTTCCGAGAAAGGGGAACATAGGAAAATCCCTTCAAATAACAAGGTAAAATTTAAAAAAAGTTGGAGTAAATTTTTAAATCATATCTAATCATCATCATCTAAAATCTTATTGCGTTCATTTAAAAAGAAATACCAGCCACGGGAGATACTTTATCACATCCAAATTTTAGCAGGCAATATACAACACTCCTGGCAAGCCACAAGGAAGGAAACGTATCTGCCAAGGACAGTGAACTTTGTGAGACAGTAACTGTCTGCTACTCTTCTGATTGATTTATGGATTCTGCTTCTCAGCATATTGTTGAAAATGTTGAACTTTCAATTGTACAATTCCTTGCGTCATAGAACACTTAATTATGGTAGTACAAAGGCAAGCAGGAGGACGGATAATACAGTGTGTACATACATCATGATACTTATTATTAGTTGTAGAATCAAATACATATTCAATCATTATGCAAAGGTTTCCAGTCAGGAATGGAGAGATGTGGGAGATGGAATCAGAAACAGACGGAAAAAGACTCTCTCTAATGAAAGATTACTGACATTCTGCCACTAATTATTAATGTGAAAACATTCCACAGGAGTCCACAGTAAAAATATAGAGCTCTTTTTTTTTCTTTTTTAAATATACTGAATTAAAATTTAATGCCTAAAAGAAAAGTTCTTCCTGAACAGAAATCAGATCTCTCTAAATTTTAGTTTCTTCCTTGAAGATTAATAACTCAGTTTAGTATTTCCTGCACTTATTGATGGAAACTCATGTTAGAAATATTCGCAGCATAAAGCCAAGATTTCCTATAATGTCCCAAATTAGTTGGCTACCACAGGTTTATGGATTATTAATGCATCTCCTGTTGGCATTATGCCTTATACCATTTTTCATTGAAATATTAAACCGAATTCAATCTTTTCTAGAGTTTTAGGAACATAAAGCTTGCAAACAGCATTAACCCCTGTTCCAAGAGTCTCTCATTCAATAAGTCTTTTAGGCATATGCTTAAAATCATCCATATTCAGCAAAAGAAAAAAGCACATAATGGAATTTAAGTGACAGTTCAGACATTTTGCTGAATTAGGGCAAGTAATGTAATTGTTCCTATTAAATAAAAAAATGATTCACAATATGAGGGTCAGCTTTTAAATAATGATGTTTACATTAGTAAATTGAATTCAGATATTTTAATTGAAATAAATAATTTAGATAACTAAGCATAAACTTTCATGACTATTTTTGCAACTAAGAATTAAGTTGCATGTCATTCAGACAAGGCTATATAGTTGAATCCTAGGTGGAAATTTTTCCCAATATAAACTCACTGCTAAAAAATCTTACATGACAATTAAAATTCTTAGTGTTACTAAGATTTCTAGATCATCAAAAAGGACAATTAAATACAACAGAAATAGTTATCTATGTTTTGTTTAACCAGAGTGCCTGATTAGATTAACTAAGAAAATACAGATAAGACACATCGCAAATATACATATCCACAAAACTTTGCCTCTCACTCCTCGTGAAAGGCCCAGTAAAGTACTAATATAGTTAGAAACCTTTAACTTAAGTATGAAATTTAATAAACCTTTCTTTCTATTTTTATGCTCCCCATTGTTATTCTTATGCAAACATTATTATTTTATGGTTTACAATTAGAAACTGCAATATGAATATATTTTATAAATCATAGCATTTTACCACTTTCATATTGAAAAATCTGAAGATACTAGCAAAAAGTTTAGAGAGGTTAAATTGTTATCCTAACAATCTCCCCCTGATGAAACAAAAAGGCAGCAACATTCCTTCCAGATGTGCAATAAGAAGAGAGAGTCACTCTCTTCCCAGAGGATGCAAGAACTCAGAAATTCAAAGGCTGATGCCAGGAAGCCTTGCCAGATATACTTCACAAAAAATGTTTGATGAATTATTATGCTGAACATCAACTTCTCAGATAAATGACTGAAAATAAACTAGTTTATATCTCAATGGAGAGTATAAATTTCCTTTTTGCTTTGGGAACTTGAAGTATGGAGAAAGCTGTTGACCATTCCACCTTTCACTGAACTAACAAAATTTTACTAAAAATCTGTTGCTTTCCAAATCTCCTTTAACTGTGTCTCAATAAATTTAGTCAGAGACGAAAGATATCCACAAAAATTCTTACACAACAGTATGACAACTGATTTGTAAACTGCCTGAATCTGTACAATCTGTAAGATGGAAATCACTGATCTGCAACTTTAAGCACATAACTAACAATTTCTATGTGACTTCAAGAAGGAAAAGAAAGGAAGCTGCAAAATGCAGTGTTGATTATCACAAATATAAACAAATCTGATTACAACTTGGGCTATGAATAAATATTTACATGGATGAACGTTATTTAAAAATCAGCAGTGTGGTAACTTTTATCTGAAAAACTATTCTGTGATAAAGCAGAAGCAACAAGTAGGAAGCTTTCAATTTCTCAACCATAAAAATTCATCTTACACCTTCAGGTATAGGAAAACACAACCTCCACTCTGTAGTCCTAGAATCTACATGCAATAACATGTCTCTAAATGAAGAAAGACACAAAGTATTTTTATTTTTGACTGAGGAGGACAAACTAAGAAAGAACCTTCAAGCTCATTATAAGGATTGGCCAGCAATCACATAACTTCATTTTGCATGACTACAAGGATCAAAAATTATTTCTTACTGAACAGAACTGAAATAATTACAATTTCAGAAAAGATTTCAGAATGGCATTATCACCTATGAAAGAGTCAGAAGGAATAGAAAAATAAAATGTGATCAAGGACAATTTAAACATAAGGTACTTCTTCCAAATAGTGCAGACCTTTTATGGTTCTGCCTTCATCTTCCTCCTCTCGTCCTCTACACCCTCCTTAATATTTCTGGCATTATTCAAATTACTTAAATAAAATTTGTACATAAGAAACTTTTTTGGCTGAAAACACGAGGGCTTATTACCACATTTCTTTACTGGCACAAAATCTGAGAAAAGCCTCAAGGTGCAAATGATCTGCAGTCTATTTAACATCATGGTTATTTATTTTTATGGGCACTCATTATTACTCTTTACCCTAAATTATAGGTACATTCCTGGCTCCATTTCCCACTGTTCTGTAATCTTTATAATAATATGGTTTTTCAGATTTCCAAATCCTCCTCAATACCTCATCAATCAAAAATGCATGTAACATCCACTAGCTGTTATACTGGGCAGAGAGAGCAAACCATGGAACCACAGCTTGGAGAACAGATAAAGACTCATATCCCAGGACTGGGATACATGCCATAGGCTTTGGTAGCATTTACTAAGAAACCTGTTTTGCAATATGTTGGAGTTTTTGCATACAAACTGATATGCACTGAATTAGTGTTTAAATACCACCACTCCTATTTTATTATGGATTATGTGCTGAACTAGTTCTGTCAAGTTTAAAACAGTATGCCATAATTTTGACTAAATCTAAGCCCATGCATCTTTTTCCATGGAAACAGTATTACAAGCATGCCCATTTCTCCTGTCACAGAAAATTTTCATGAATATTTTGATAAACAGCTGTTATGCTATAATAGTTTATAGCCATAATAGCATCGGCTTCAGGAAAGAAATGACACAGCATCAGAAGTGATGTCATAACACTTAATTATTTCTGTAGACAATTCAGAAAACTAATTTGTGATTTTTGGGCTTACTGGACAGGAAAAAACTTGTGCTTTGATGAAAAAGCTCTTAATTTACTACTCATCTACCCATTAAAGCTGAGCTGGGCTGCTGCTACTATCTTTACAGTACCTTTAGAAAAGAGTGGGTTTGATGACAAAATATTGCTCCTTTCCTGAAACTGTGTTTTCTAATTGCTAAAAAGAAAGGCTGTTTCAAAAAAAAAAGGACCCTTTAGTAAAATAAAAGTATTTTTAATTACACTATATCACATATGCAAATGAAAATAATTTATTAAAACACAAATTGTACATCACTGAAAAACAAAACAACCCAACAATCCACTACAGATGAGATTCTCCTACAAAGATCTTTATGATTTATAACAAACTAATCTCTATAGACTACTTTGAAAATTGTACTTTATCTGCATAGAAGGCTCCTTGATAAGATGATGATGTCAGATGCTCAGCACTATTAATCCTTATCTGCCCGTCTAGATCTCCCCTCACCTGTTGTTTTTTTTTTTTTATTTTATCCTTCACAAGATTTATTCATTAGGATTAACACCTTTGTATTGAACTACACAGGCTTCAATGACTATACAGTACTTCTGGCCATGCTCAGCTATGGGAAACCTTCTTATGGGAGGTCTTAAGAGATACAGAAATACATTGACAGATTGCAAAAATAGAAGACAAGTGACATGGGCAAGTCAGAATGGTTCAGGCAAGAGAAAATATCATTGATATCATGAAAACAAGTGCTTTGTACATAGCAGTGATAAAGGACACATCGTTAAAATTCCCTAGGAAGCATGGAGGCCTCTGACATGAGTATTTTCATTAAGTGGGGTGTTCTAGTTATTAAATCTGTGGTCCAAGAACTAGGATACCTAAAACCATACAGTTCCATTGACATTTTGCCTTAACCACTGTACACAATGCTTTCTGCCTCACCTTCTCAAATATAAAAGTAAGGAAAACACTATTTTCTTTTATTCACTGCATATCTTGTCCATTTAATTAAGTAAATGCATTGGGCCATGAATAACTTCTTGCTACACAAATGGGCTCATAAAAGACTTAGGCATTCTCAAAGTGACAATACAGGTGTAAGAGGAAAAATGTTCTTGTTTATACATTCATAAGGAGAAAGCATAACATCCTCAAGGACAGTAAGGGAAATAGGAGTATCCTCAACTGTTCTCCAAAGCAGCATATATTTCATTAAAATCTTTCCTGTGTTTCAGTAAGAAACATTGGCTCTTCAGTAAACATGCAACTTACATCAGTAGCATGATAAAAATATATAAATAAGGATAAATTTGGTAAGGTCCACAATAATGCTGCTGTAAAAGCAGCATAAATTCCTTTGGTTTTTTTTCCTCCTCTTAGAACCATCTTTCTGATGTTAAACAGAGGGGAAAAAAGGTGGGGAGAAGGGACACAACACAACAACATAAAAAAAGGCAATTCTGTCATGAGCTTCAATAAGTAACTCTTGCTTATTATGGTCACCTGAGTAGAGAATGCATATGACATGTTATTTCCACAAACATTCAGATAGATTCTGATCCACCATGGGTTGAAGTCAAGAAAAGGAAACACATCCCATGAGCAGAATTACTAAATCTTTCTCTAAATAAATACAAATATACTGGAGACGGCAGGTGCCAGACCCTTTGTTAATTGTGCCCCAAGGCTCTAAAGATCCCTGCCTTATGACATTAGATCAAGCTCTCTTCTTTCCCTGCTTTCAAAATTCCCATTCTTTCAAGCTTATTCACTTGCTTAGCCAAGCTCCAAAGATTATTGCATTTTAAGAGCCCAGAGACACCCTATATAAAAGATAGTTCATAAATGCAAATTGCTTTGTTAATCAGAATATCTTCACTCCCTCTGGCTTGCTATCCAAAGCAGCCCTTCAAGCCTTTGCCAGCACTCCTGGTTGTTTGTTTGTTATGTATTAAGCATCAAGGCAACAATATATGAAAAAAATAGCTTAAAAACCTTCATTCAACTATGCAACAAGCATAGAAAACTTAGGAGGAGGCTTTAAGTCAGTTAGAGAATGTTCTGTAATTGCTCAAAAGCACACCCAAACTCATCAAATGCAACCCTATTATTTCCTGGGTTATACAAGCAACCTGCATGATTGTCCTTACAGTTCCTCTGGCTTTACATACTCAGATGTAATTTCTTTCATGTTTGTAAGAGATAACACTCAATTCTGCTTGTCTAGGCTTCTCACAGGGTATTAGAGTTACATAAGGGAAAAGGTAAAAGCGTGAGCTGACTAATGAAATCTGGGAGAGTGCACTTTTTGTCTAAATATTGGAGTGATTGTCAAGGAGACAGAAGCTCTGACCGTATTTCATTGTCAAATTATGATTGTCATTGTTCATAGACTAAAAGAAATCTGACAGCCATCCTAAGATTTAAGATTCTTAAGTATCTTTTCAATGACATATTTCTGTGCATTTGATTACTGAAATTACAACATGATCTATTTCACACTGCCCCCCTTCCCCTTTTAATTTAAACATGTTATCTATCAAGCTCTCATTAGAGAGGTTAAATCTCATCAAGCTGTTCTTAAGCATCTCGAAGTCTATTTTCAAATCAGGAACCACCAGAATAGAAGTACTGGTGATAATCAATCAAAAAAAGAGTAGCAGAAAGTTTTCATATGTCTTGGATAGAATTCACCCATAAGCTTCCATTTAGTTAGTTGCCACGTACAGTTTGGCAAACAAAAATACACAAAAATCGATATTTAGATGAAGGCATTGTAGTATTTATAACTTGGCACTACAGGAAAAGTTGATACTTATGAAGAAGCAATTCTCTTTCTGAGTTACTCTCCTAATGTACCATCAACAAACTTTTAAACTTCTTGGGGTTACACTTTACGATGTGGTACAAAACTGACATATTGTCTACCTGTGGTGCTCAAAAAAATCTCTGCCCAGTTTACCTGTTCTGCCTATAGGAGAGGGAATTTTACATGCTTTTACACTGACTTAAATTTGCTTCCAAGATGCCTGAGCTTAGTAATAAGGAATATAGCTGTAGCTTAGTGAGCAGGCAGGGAGGCTCTATAGGACTGAAGGGGCTTCCCTCAGCTCACCAGACAATGGCTGGCTAATACAGAGAGTATATTACATGTACGCATACACACAACCTCTCAAAGATTTTAAATATATTGTACACAAATACTGCTCAGCAATTGATTTGGAATGAATTTATGAGAAGTATCAACACAGCAATAACTCACCACATATGACATCATAACCTCTACATGTATATGTATCTTGTTTCCCCTCACCCTCAACATTTCATTACCCTACAAGTGAAGACTTGGCTGAAAATCTGAAAAGCCTCATCATATATCCAGCCACATGTGCATGGCTAAAACACCTGCAGGTAGTTGTTTTAAAGCATAGACATGTCTAGCATGTGCATGGATTTCCTCCCCATAATCTGTGCAGGTTTAACTACAGGCAGGGGGAGAAATTACCTAGAGATTCCCCTCTTGTACTAACATATTTGCTTCCAACACAGTATGTCTAACCTACAGATCAGAGAAACCATTCCCTAGACTGATTGAAAAATCTTTTCTATTAAGCTCATGAAATCTGGGAATGGACAAAAAATAAAAGTCAGATGTCTTTTTTATTAGGAAATAATATAATAGCATTTGGGAAAAAAATTAGATTTATCTGAAAATACATAAATTAGGGCAGTTCAAAATACTTACAAACTGGTATTAAATAGTTTCATTTGAAAGTTTAGAAAAATCTTCCAAACCTCTGAAGAAAAATCAATAAGAAAAGTAAAAACTTCAGGTAATAAATGTGCTAGTTCTTTTACTTAAAAGAGTATAAATATTAGCTCAACCATCCATATTTTGGTTTTTGCTTTTCATTTCACTCTTTGCTCCATCACCATACTTATAAAATACTTCCTATGAAAGGTAAAGTTAGTTTGAACTTCACAGATCAAAAACTTCATTTATTTAAAAGTGCTTTCTGAAGCAGGTCCCGTTAAGATGCAGTGTTACCAGAATAATTCTGTTTTGAATTTTAGATAACCCATATTACATAAGCTAAAATAGTTACATAGATTTTTAAAGCTGGGCTTCTTACTGGCAAGACCTATTTTAAAAATCGGATGCCATTTGCCTTCCCAAAATCTCTAAGTGAGATTGAAATAATGTACAACTTTTAGCTAACCTAGAAACCACAGAATGGTTCTACATTTGGGCTTTCATGTACAAATCCTGAACAACCTCCAGAACTTCACAGCAGCAGCATTAATGTTTGACCTTTCCTGCCTGTGGTAGTGAAAACCAGAACAGAGTAAGACGCGACTCCCTAGTAAAACACAGTAGCTCCTTTAGGTGGTACATTTACAAAGTATGATTTTAGATCCTAAAGATTAATCTGTCAGGGAAATATTGTCTCCTTGCAGGATGGATGATTTAAGGTTATAAGCACTTGTGAAAGAAAAATTCCTTTTCTTACATGGATCTCCCACTCAGTGTATTCCCCGCTACCATATCAGCCTCAGCAAGTTGGCATCTATTCTCAGTGGCCAAGTCACTACTAGAACTCTCAAATTTTCTTTGTACTCTGCAAAGCACACCTGCTCTTTGCAGTTTTTTCTTTCTTTATTTACTAAACTGCTATCCATATTTTAGCTTCTTGTGGGAACAACTTCTGCCTGAATTCCTGAATTATGGTTCCCCTGTCTCCTAAATGAATGCCATCTACAAATCTTGCAATATATTTTAACCAGTTCATTTCATCCAGAAATTTCATCTGAGGGGCTATCTCTCATAAACATGCCGAGAAAAAAAAAAAAAGCATGTATGAGTTGGCAGGATAAGAGAATTTACGGGTATTAACAATATTTCAAACATCCTCTGCTTTGTACCATCTCCTGATGTTCTAATTCTTCTCATAATGTTCTCATGATGTTCTAATTCGTCTCATTCTCTTCTGAATAAAGCCATTATAATCCTTTATAACAAACAGATTTTTCTACACAAAAAAAATAATTTAGCTGACAGCTTCTCTTTCACTTTATTATTAAATTCACCTTGGTAAAAGAATTACTTTTTATATTGACAGAGTGGAACAATAGTGAAAAGAAAGCACTGCAATGATTAACAGGAAAGGGACTCTTTTAGCTACCCTCCACATTTCTGCTGCCATTGTTATCTAGCATCAGATTACAAGGCAGAGGCAAACTTTACATCCTCAATTATCAGCTGAGTGGATGTCTACATATTTCCTTTTTACCTTACTGTAATTTCACCTGGTATTTTTTCTTGACATATCATTTACTTTACATCAGTAATAGTTGGCATTTGACGCACCAAATTGCTTCTGAATGATCTAATAGCTTATATTTAATCTATTTATTTTAAAGTTACTCTCTTTTCTCCCCTCATGAAATCCATCATTCACTGCCTTTAAGAAGGAAACAATCTGCCAAGTTAATTAATTAGGTGGATTTGGGAGGAGTGCTAGGGTGCATTTGGTTGATTTGGTGGGGTTGTTTTTTGCCAACCTTTTAGTTGATTCCAGCTCTTCCCTTGGGAATTATTCCTGTTGAACCCACTCCTTTTATTCACAGAAACAAAATTTACTGTTGAGACTGTTCCCACTCACAGTTCAGCAAAAATACTAGCCTCACTCCTATGAGGAAAAGGTACAGAGAGGATAGGTACCATTTTTCTAAGCACATCCGATTAAATACAATGCTAAAGCTACTACAGTTGCCTCTACTGCAGTAGCTGGTACAGAGGAAGCTAAATTAGTGTGGGGAAATCCAGCATTTTGGCATGGCAGCCTTGTAATTGTGGTACACACATATTTTAACTCCACTTAGGCAAGACATGAACACGAATTTATTTATCTATTATTTGTGAGAAGCCAGGTATAGTACTACAAATGGTTTTGAAAGAGCTAACCTGGGCCAAGTGCTCTTTCTATATCTCTGTATGTGGCCTGACAATGAGCAAAAGTAAAAGAAAACAAATTCAGAGATTGCAGTCTTCTTTGGTCTTTAAGTAGACATCACAAGATTGCTTGCAACCCCTCTGTATAGCATTCCAGTGAAAGAATTCATATTCACTAGCCTTATATTTTTTCAGCCTAGTGTGCTAAATATCATCATTACAATTGGTAGGCATTCTAACAGAACTGCAATACAAATCTGTCTCACTTCAGAAGCAAAGCTTACGGTTCCTTAGCTTTTATAACATAACGCTTAGTACAAAGTCACTGAATTTTTCCAGTGCTTCACTATGTGATTTTAGGACTCTATTTTCCCCAGTGGCACGCAAGTACTAAAATTGCACTGGATTGCATTTTGCTCTCAGTGGGTGGGAAAGTGCATACTCAATAGGTTATTTTCCATTCTGTATTTCAGTTTTATGCAGCCACAGGTGGGGGGTCTTTCAGGTGGTTGCCTGGGTTTACTAGGCACTTTAGAGTCAAAGACAAGCTTTCTTAAAAGGGTCTTACAAAACATATCAGTGTTGTCAATCACACAGTAAAATAAATTCATTCTGTGTAAATAGAAACAACTTTCAAAATATCTCAAAATGTAAAAGGCACAATGAAGATCAACAAAAAAGGGATCAGCCATCCTCTGTTTGGTAAGGGACACAAAACAATTGCACTTGTTTATACTTACTGTTTACCTCTCTGTCTCCTCCCTTTCTTCTCCCCAGCTGTGATCTCTCTGCTTAAGGGCATACAAAGCTAATGAAGGATGTCATGGTGCTTCCTATCATTTACTTTTCTAACAATAAGGTTACTAACAGACCACAAAAGTAGCACAAAACAGGAAAAAAAGGGAAGTTGTCAACCTACTTATCATTTGCTTTCAGAGCTCTGAAAGGAACTTTGATCAGCAAACATATCATTAGACCATGAATACAGATATTCATATCCAATAAAATGCTGACAGCTTTCCCTTCTTGCATAAGATCATGCAATGAAATCCTACAAAGTTACCCCTTTCTTTCCTGGAGTCAAAATTAAAGAAAAGAACCTTCACTCACTTCTAGTACAGCACACACTGAACAATGAAATGCAAAATACATTGAATCTTTTTGGCTGCTCATAGCTTGAAAGAAATGTAGATGTTACAGCAAGATGTGCACACTATAAAGAAGCAACACACAAGGGGATAAAATAGTTTCACTGCTATTATGCAGATGGTTGCCCTTCTGACTGTGAAGGAAATTCTACTCCTTCCCCTACCACCTCCCCCTCAATTTTAAAGCAGGATTCTGCATGGTTGACTATGTGGGAATTAGCACTTGTTCTGCTGACACCCATGTCCTCTTCATTCAGTTCAGTAACATCGACTATAGGACAGTGCCCAAAGTCACGTAAGCATCCTATCCTGCTAAATAGTCTAAATCCTCAGAGAAATGCAGCCCAAAATGGAATGGCCTAATTATTTTAATCATGAGAAATATGATGAATAGTGGACAATATTTGGATGCAGTACTACTTTGTGTGTATGCCATTTTCTTTTTTCTCTATAGAGGGCTCAGCTATCTAGAAACTGAGATGTAAAAACTCAAAAATATGATTCTATGTCCCATATGTTCAAAGGCATTTGTGCATCTGAAATGGTAGCAAGCCATTAGACAAACTAGTTTTCATAAATAATAATTCTGGTCTATGGAATATTTTGTGACCATACAGTAACATCTCAGATGACAGCAAGCAGTTTTGTCTGCAAAAGTAAGAATCTCTTGAAATTTTCCTCAGAAAAAACATTAAATGTAACAATGAAAATATGCATTTTCATTACAGCTTCTAATTTTAATGAGAAAACACCATCTTTCACATTTCCAACATTTGCTACACAGAACCTTATCATGGGGCAGATATTTACTGCCTCTGGAATTAAAACATGCTCATATAAAAGAATATTCAAATAGAACATGCACTGCAAAGAATTTTTTCCTTTTTGTTTCTTTAACCAACAATATAAAGCTTTATCCTGTCTATGTATTACAGAACAGTAAAGGCTGTATGGAATATAGCAACACGTGTCTATATGTTATTAAAAACAGTAAATTCCCATTTAAACAAGGGCTACAATCTGTGCACTAAACACTCATTAATGGTTATGAATCAAAATAAAGGGGGGGACTTGCAGCAGGTGTGCATATCTATGAATTTCAATACATTGTAAAACTGTCTGTAGCCAACAGCTTCATCATTTGGCCTTTCTAAGCTTGGAGACAGGCAATTTTTCATGATTTTACTATTTCTGGCCAACAAAAAATTTTTTAATTAAATATACCACATGATTCCAGATGTTTGTTTATTTGTTCCAATGAGGCCATAAAAATGCCTGAATGATAAAATTGGAGGACTCCTGCAAAAATAGGCTAGACTGGAGTGCTAACTAAACATGGGGATCTCTGAGGACACTGTATTTGCACAGTACTGGTCCGTGTTGAACCCAGTTTCTCTCAAACAGCTGTAATACTGTGTGTGGTTCATGACTGGACTTCTTTAATATAAAACATTATAAGGCCAAGTGGCAAATTTACTAGAATTTTTTTGATTGCCAGTTGTAGACACATTTCATCATTAGTTCTCCGGCATATCTGAAGAAGATTTGAGACAGGTTTATGGTTTTGGATCCCAAGTTTCCACTTATAGAAGCCAATGTGTTCTATGTTTTTCTGCCACTTTATAGTCATGCTGCTTTGGAGCTTAAGCATTCTTACGGTTTCTTATTGCCAGCACGACAAAATGAGCTATGTTGAGAAATATCAGACACACTCTAGTCTGCCCAAAAATATGAAGTTACAGGTTTTTTCCTCATTAATCATATTCCCTCTGATTTGACACTTCTATGGGTGACTTGGGCCTAGACTGCTAGGTTAGCTTTAGCAAACGTGGAAAGCTACAATGAAAAACCTGAGAGTGGAAAACAGTCAGACTGGAGAATGTGCACTGTAGAAAAATGAAAATCCCTACAATATTTGAAAAAAAGGCAAATAATTTGGAAAGGCTGCCTGAGTCTTAGACACCTAATCCCCAATAGATGCACAATGGGAATTTTGTGCCCAACATCTTAGATATTTAATAATATTTTAATGTAAATTTGATTAAGCAGTTAATTACTCTCTCTTTTTCTTTTAAAATCTTCTTGCACAGAAACACGAGTATTTTATTCCCACAGAGACAGAGCACACCAGGAAGTGATCCTCCTAGAATCTACTTCTGGTCAGCTTGATCACACCCCTTGGGTTTGCTTTCAAACCACAGAACACAGAGAAGGCTCACAAATGAAAATATGTTGTCATTTAAAACTGAATCAACTTTCTGGCCACCAAGAAAGACTTTACACAAAACTGCAAGTCACTTTATATATCATCCCCACCTCATTCACCCCAGCATAGTTTCACATGACTAGTTGCTCTCATCACTGTAAATATACAAAAAGATAACACATTTTTATGCTGAAGTTTTAGTAATCTACAGTATCCTTATTCAAATCCAACATTGCTTGTATACACAGGCAAGAAATTGTTGACCCTGTACGTGACAAGAATATGAATCCAATGACCCAGAAAATTTATTTCTTGAACCATATTAGTCAAGGTCACACTCAAATCCAACTACAATTTATTCCACATTTGGGTAAGTCTTTGTGCTTTGGAGAGAAACATGCAGATGCTGGCAGAGTTTATCTCTACTGAGCAAGTGAGGTAAATTAGTTCACAAAAGAGTACAGTTACTGGTGGTGGTTCTATTCCAGTAAACAAATAAATTAGGGCTCAGGAGAGGTACTACATGAGACTCTCCTTAACTTGTTCTTTCATTAGTGCCCAGCAATAAACCACTTCACAGCTGAGAGCTGAATGGATTACACAGAATCATAGAAATGCTGAGTTAGAAGGGACACATCAGAATCAGAGTCCAACTACTGGCCCTGCCCAGGACACCACAACAATCCCACCACGTGCCTGAGAGTGTGTACTGGACGTCTCAATTCCTGTTAAAGGCAACACTTTTGATTGTGTGGCAATCCACACAATGGGGAGAGATTTCTAACACATTTGCAGACTTGGGGCAAATATCAATATTTTGTTATCAGATTCTGTTATAGGGCTTCTGTTATCAGATAGAAGCATTTCACTGAGTATGCCTCTCTAAGGAAGTGTGCCTTCTAGCATTTCTTCCCACCTACACTCCTTCTACATTCCTTCTACCTATTCTTCTTCCCAAAAAGCAAACCAATCAGAAATACTGAGGAGGCAGTAAACTAGAGTGCAGCTAGGAAGAGAAAAATCACAGTCAGAGCTATGCCATTAGCTGGAGCACTGAAGCAACAGCTGTGGGTCAGTATCGTTCATCTCATCTCCCAGTGTAAGGTTTGGTGAGTCTGTGGGCATAAGCAGGAGCCACTCAGCATGGGAATAAGAAAGACCTGGTCTGCCTTTCTCTCAGATGCACCAGGAACATCTTGAATCAGAATTTTTGAAACTTCTGACATTACCTTCTCACACCTCTAGACTACAAAACCCTAATTCACCTCTAATGGATTTTTTTTTTCCTTCACATCACTTTAAGTAAAGGGAACTAACTGATACAGGAAAACAAAATCTTTCTTAACCAAGCATTCTCTCACATCAATACTCAACCATCACTTTGCTTTCCATGCTTCTCCTGTGTCTCTTGACCTTCCATTAATGTCCATTTCCCAAACTAACAAACAAGGAAATAAAACTCAATTTCTCATTTCATGAGAAAAGCCAAATGGTTCTTTTGGAGAGTGGTTTTTTTGTTTGTTTTTTATTTGGCCTGTTTTCAGTTTTGTTTTGTTGTTTGTTGGTTTGGGGGGGAGGGGTGTTGGTGTTTTCTTTGTTTTTTTTTTTCCCAGAACAGACTCAATATTTTAGTGTTCTCCCACAGTTCCAAAAGAAGAGGATTTCCACCCACTCTCCTTGAGGCTAAGTCATGACCACAGCACAACTCAATGTTGGGACACATTTCCTGGCATTAATAGGAAATGTCACAGCTTATTTTTGAGCATTCCTGCCCCTGGAAAATATGATCTTGTCTGTTCCACGCTACTGAGAACATTTTTTGTTTATTTGTTTTAAGGTTATTCATCTCATGGTGAGAAGATCCTGGCCTAAGAGGTCCGCAGTCTATGACACATAACATCTTGCAGCTTAGCAAGGATGATATTTTCAAAGGACACCTCGTGTAAAACAACAAAGAACATATCTCACTATTCACAGCATCTCTGCCCGATACAGAGCTTTCATATACTGCATCTGCTTGCAGTTCTCTTATTCATCCTATTCTTAGTTATTAGACAAATTAAAGCAAATACTTCTTATATACATTATAGACACCTTTCGTTAACTGAATGATAAAGTACTACTCACAGGGTTGGTTTATTATTATTATTCTCTTTTTGTACAGAATAAAATGAGCTGCTTTATGCAGATACACAGAAAAATCAATTGATAAGCATAAAGTGCAGTTTACACTAAGAAAACTAACTAATTATGATAAGCTACCATATAAATTGCTTTGTGACTTTCCCAGCAATCAATTTCAAACTCTAAATAAGCCTCTGGCTTGAAAATGCAATGAGTACCTAACAACTGTGTCAATAACAACAACAGAGAAGACCGCAATGATAATATAAACAGGATACTTATCTTTCTGGAAGTTAGTTTTTATGTAAACCAATTTCCTTTTCTTTTTATGTCTGTGATTTAAAGGCAGCATATTTTTCACAGTGCATGTCTATGAAGTTGAAAGCCTTCAAAAATAAGAACTTTGGGTATTAACATTTATCATTAAGAGGTGTGTGTTAATTTTATAATTTTACTTCAAATAGTTTAAAGTACTACCCTAAAAGTCTAAACCAAATTCTGGAATGATTGCTATACATTATTAGTTCCAGATGAACCTAAGAATATTTATTTTTAAAGTGTGAGCAAGCTGAGCAAATTGAGGCACAACAGGTAAATCCTCAGAGGATAGCTTGGGACTTTCACATGTCACAGTAAATACACTACTCTCTCTGTCTCCCAAAAAATTCTACCTTTTTCCTTCAACACCAACTGTTGAAAGCAGTAGTGTCCTTTGACATCTATTGGATTGTGAATTCAAGCACAACTGGATGGTTAAACACTTTTTGTGCATTCTAAAGTCCACTTCTGTCTTGATCTAGTTTGTATCTCAACTCCTACAAAGCTACTGGCTGGTTTTCTGCGTGATACACCCTAACAATCAATCAGAATGACTTCTGTATAGATATTCCAGAGGCATTAGCAAAAATGTACTATGCCAAACACTCTCTGAGTACAATAGCACAGTAAAATGATCACAGAAAAGAAGAAACATATCAAATTCAGGTGTCTATCTGATTATATGCCTACATACTTTTACTTGCTTAAAAATGTAGACAAAAAGAGAAACTGAGAGCAGGAGGAACCTCTTTTTTCCTTTGTTCAAAAAGGCTCTATAAAGATTACTGTCAGAGGATTAATAGGAAGCTTTAAAATATTCTGTCCCTGGTTTTCTGGACATTGACACTGAATTCAGTTTATGACTTTTCAAATCAGATTAGAAAATAAGAAAACATATCTGTCAGTTGCTTCAAACATATTAGCAGAATAAATATTCATTTGGGCTCTCATCATTCAAACATAAAACGAGACAATGCAATGCCTGCATACAGCATAACACTTGGGTAATTAACTGTATAGACACCAAAACAGGACAGTGGATTTGTTCAGAAAGTTCTTACCAGTCAGAATAGATTGGAACTATTAAACCTTGGCCTAAATCCAAGCTAAGGCTCTAAAAACTACTTACATAAATACAGGCTTAGTATTTAATAGAAACTGCTTCTTCTTCCTTTTACCAGTAAGCTATGGGGCAGACTTACCACTGGTTGTTCCCAGAAATAAGAGCACAAGAAAAGGAGGAGTCATTTGTAAAATGTTACTGGAAACCAAATCACTTTGGCAAATTAATATGTTTTCAAGTAAATCAGGTAACAAACAATGTTATAAAGTAACTGTTTATACAAAGGGCATCCAGCACATGTTTTTATATGGGAAAAACAGATTTTCAGGATAGTCATGATTTAGTGATATTGCTTCTGAAGAGATAGAATGATAAACTACTATTTTCCCCAGCAGCTGGAAACTACTGTTCTTTTAGAAGGCAATTTGCCTTTGAATGCTTACACATAACAAAGGCACTTCCTTACCAAAGACATCATTATGAAAAACAAATATACAATTTGAGTGGCGTGAAGGGTGGGAAGCCTTTCTCCACACTTAAAAAAATTATCTTTAAAAATACATTATTATAATTTTTAAATTTCTTTTTCATCAATGCCAACTATGTTAAGAATTGAAAGCTCTATTTTGAGATATGTACCTAGTTAATAAATTATCAAAAAGGAACAGAAATGTATCTGGGACATACATACAAACCACTAAAAAAATTACATAAACCCCAAAATTTTTGGACCAAGTTTCTGCTAAAAGGCACTACACTTCATTACTTTTGTGTATTGGGAGCATGGCCATTTCTATTTAAAAAACAACAATAAGTAACTGTTCTGTTTGATTTTTTTTTTTCCTTAAAGGTAGATCTGGGCAAGCAGACAGAAAGGGGTGGCCCATTTATTTTATTTCATCAGAAAAACTGAAAATTAGCACAATACAAGCAATGGAATTTAGAAATAAATTAAGTGCTTTGTATGACAGGAGGCTGTGTCTTCAAACTGACTCATTTTAAGTAGGTAAGAGAACACTACAAATAGTTCTGTTTCATACAATGGAGTCTAAATCCATGCAAAATGAAATACAAAATGCTAGTTTAACAAAGATCAAGAAAAAACCCTTAGGAGTTTGAGATCATTGTTTTGGAATAAAAACAAAAATACAGCCGGCTATAAAATTACCACTTTTGAAGGCTTGCCTAATGGGACTGCAATTAGATCACGTAAAGAATCAAGTCATATTGTTGTCAGATACCCAAAACCTAAATAGAAGGCCAGTATATTTTTTGCTGAAAAATATGAACAGTGGGACTGAGTGAAAGTTCAGCTTAGAGAAGTGAGTCTAAGCAACAAAGTAATACAAGGGAAAACAACTTTCCCAAAATGGGGAGAAATCTTCTGAAGCTTCAAAATACATATCCAACATTTATTGCTC
Source organism: Lepidothrix coronata (assembly GCF_001604755.1). Classification (NCBI taxonomy): domain Eukaryota; kingdom Metazoa; phylum Chordata; class Aves; order Passeriformes; family Pipridae; genus Lepidothrix; species Lepidothrix coronata. Next base: position 6,117,874 of record NW_016690197.1, read on the forward strand.
TTTTCATACTCAAACATCATAACACTCGATAGGATATTTACAGTGATTATTCCATATCATTCCATGCTTATGTCACACTGTCGTATGCTGTTTCTGTGGGCTTCAAAAGAGAGAATAAGATTTTTACCATTCCTGAAATTGACTGTACAAAACATGGAGTCAACCTAAAAAGACCAGATCCTGACTGGAAATTATATGCTGTAAGCATGAACACAAAAGCTATAAGATACATGGTGTAACTCATGCATAATTATACGTTTTTAGCTATGATTTTTCACAGGGAGAGCAAACAGAGTGAGAAATGTCTAAGTAATATAATTGTAACAATCAAATACATCCAACTTGCTCCTCTTCCCCCTCTCAACCCAAAAATCAATTTACAGCTGCACCAAACCATTTGCCAGACTTTAGGATTCTGATAAACAAGTTTCTCCAGGGACAAATAAGAACACTCACAAACTTACAGCATTATTCTTTCCAGTATGCATTGAAAACTGCCAATGTTTACGTATCAACAGCTGACTCAATCCTATTTTACAACACTGAAAGCACTCAATGAAGAAAAAAAACTTGAAGATATTCAGAACCTGTTTGAGTATTTCATTCTTTCCTTGGAGGTTTTTCTATTGACTCCAATTAATCTTTTATGGGCTTGTGAAGTTAGAGATTTTTCTTTGTATAAAAGAAGTTGATTGAGTTAATGGACCCTGCCAGGAGGTTGTTGAATTGGTTGTTCCAACACCTGGAATTCTGAAAAGTTTCCTTAATTATTTCCTTGTGAATATATATATATATTTATATATACTTACTTAAGCTTATCAGATCATGCTAACAATGTCTTTTTAGGGCTAATTTTACCCTTTCTTTGGATGACACTCTCTTCTCCATTCACTTTATTTATAACTGTGCTTAAGCACAAGGAAATTCTCAGGATATTTAGCATACAGAGCATAAGATCTCTGAGAAGAGTAAAGACAAGTAATAAAGAATTACATGAATAGCTATAGGTAAAAAAGTTCGTAATTTGGGGAATATAATTTTCCCCTTTCATTGCAAGAGAGCAGGTATTCTCAAATCTTAGTGATGCCAGTGGTGCTTAGAACCTGGCAAGCTCCAGTACTGAATGAACACCCACATGGACACGTCTGCAATGCCTGCTAGAGCCACGCAATTGCTTTACTGAAAGAGAAGTCAATCAATAATGCAGGCACACAACTTCTCATACTTAATGCTACTGGCATTTCTTTTGCCAAGTCAGATAACAAAATCAGCCATGAAGTCACACTTCCAATTCACCATCATCTAAATAAAAAGATCTGAGAATACATGGCATTTAATGTTACTTTCTATGTATTTTTATAGATGTCAGGGATGTACAACATTCTGTCATTCTATTTATTGTCTTAGTAGAGTATAGCTATTTAATCCAGCACTGGAAATCCAACCTTAAAGCCAACATAGTTATCTGAAATTCAAAGGCAATTATGGTGGGGGGGGAGAGCAGGAGAGCAATGGGTTGCAGGGGTTTTTTTGGGGGGTTCTGTTTTTATTTTAATCCCTGAAGTCCAGCTGTGTGCTCAAATCTAAGATTTTGGTTGGTCCTTTCCCCTTAAAAAGTATCAGTTTCTACATGAGGTCAGTGTCCAAACACAATGCACTACAGCACTTCCAGGACATCTGATTTCCAGGATGCCATATCAATTTACGCCAAAGCCACGATGTAGCTTCATATTCATCTTCAGCTCTGGTACAATGACAGTTATATAGGCTGCAATGACTTCAAATCTAATCTGTTGCTTTCCTCATCCTTCCCACCTGAATCACAGATCCTTGCTCAGGTGCATTGCCTGCCTGATGCTCTCAGAATGTTTCAAGCAATATGAAAATCTACTAAAGCTGCCCCCATCTTCTGTAGTGCTGTAGAATTTGAACACACACTAAAATAAGCTACCGTCAATTCATAAATGTAAGGCTGACTTTGACTCTGGGATCCTATACAAAACCTGCTTCTACACAAACGATTTACATTATCAATGTAGAGATAATGTATAACATAAAAAATAAATAAGAGGATCATTGCTCTGTTTTAGGCTAAAAGCTAAAAAAGTGCTCCAAGCTTTAGAAATGTCTCCTTTTTTTTTTTTTTTGAACAGAGGTGAAAAACTTGGAATGCACTCTTCCTGACTTCAGTTTTCCACCTGTTCCCTGAACTTTTTGTTCCATAGGTATGCAGAAGGAATTTGACAATTTGCCCAAGGTGTTTTTTAAGATCTAAGGATTGATGAAAAAGGAAATTGAACGCTGATCTGCCTTTAATGTTGAAAAACAGAGAAGAATCCCTTTTTATTGCAATGAAAATGTGTGAACATTTCCAAATTATAGACCTAAATTGTTAAACTGCCAAAAAGCTCTCACTTTACAAATACTATAAAGTTTACAAATTCTCTCAAAATTACCAGTGCTGCATGTAATCATCTACTTAGCAATGTTTAAGCACTCTAATCTCTTCACGTTTTTCTCTCTCTCACACACACAAATTACTGAATGTTATTATCCATAGATTTATTTGCTTTCCCAGTGGACTACCTTTAAATCCTATTTAATATGAGTTAAAATCTGTAGTCTTGACAGGTATGGTTTTCTCATCTAGTGTTTGAAAGGCACAGTGTTCTCTGTAAAGTGAAATGCAGCAGTAACTAATACAGAGAAGTCCTTACAGTAAAGCTTATCACCTTGCAGCAGTTCATACCAATAAAAGTTTAGTTCATACCTCTGTGATTGGTGAGGTCTCTGGATCCGGAAGGCAGAGGTGTATAGTGCATCTGTGGAGAGGCAGAAGCAGCATCACAGGAGGCCTGTGTGATAAAACCAACATTATCAGCATTCTGAGTGGAGGTCAATGATTATACAAAGCGGATGCACCTGCAAGATGAGTGCTGTGAGGGGGTTACAGGTGCACAGAGTCACTGGCCTTGGAGGATTAATTTGTTTTTTGTTAAGGCTGCTTGCAGTCCCTCAAGGTAGCTGCACTCAAAAGAGTTTACACAACAACATAAATGAAGTATCATTGCTAAAAGAATATTTTCATACAGTAACAACTTAAAAAAATTACCATCAGGAAATCATTAGGCAATGCTAAAAATGTTCCTCTTGCTGAAACAGATTGATATGTACCTAAAGGAAGATATGAATGAGTCTACATGTAAGAAAGGAGATAGAAAATAGAAAGCTGGGATTAGACACTTTAGATACTTTTCAAAACTAAAAAGAACAAAAATAGTTTCCTTTTCCACCATCCTGTGAACTAAATGAAGTGATCCATTACAAATTATACTGCCTATTATGCAAAAAAGTGTATGAGTATATAGAATTAATAATAAACACTTAAAACCCACACCAGGAGTCTAATAAAAGAATTAAATACCCAAGAAGACTAGGTCAGAAACCTTAATACCAAAATGGTAAGGGAGAAGAGAAGAAACACAAATCTTTCTCCATAATAAAAGTCTCAAGATCCTCTCATTCCAATTTTAAAAAGATTAGACTGTAAAACTATAGTTTATAGTAAAGTAATCTTCCTTCAGTTGGATGTTTCTGTTGAAGGAAAGAACAATATAAAGCCAAGACAAGCCACATTTACCATCTTGGTTTTTAGTTATAGAGAAGCAGTGTTGCATTGCTGGAAGAAGATATGAAAATAAAGGATTGTGTTGGTGAATATGAATCATCATCAGTTTTTAAAATTCAGTTTAACTTATACAGATTGATATCATGGCAGTAATATGTCCAGTTTCAAATACAGAGTTTGCTCTGGAGTGTTTACAATCTACCCATTTCAACACACATAAAAAGATGATGTGTTTTAATAGAAGACACAAAGGACAATGTTCACTAAAAGTTACACGATAATTTCTAATAGCAAAAATAAGGCAAATAAAGAGAAAAATACAAAAGCTAAACTATTTCTTGAATCTCATGATAAGTTACTAAAGTGAGTCTTGAGAGAATAATTACTATTTTCCATGCAGTTTTTTTCCTAATGAGATATTGACTTGTAAGCTGCAGAAGTCAATCAAAGGAATCCACCTCAATCTTACTTTGTAATTAATCATATCCTCAAAATTTATATATTTTTATTAATCGTGAAGAATTAAAAAACAGATTTACAACATTTGATAAAGCTGTAAAACAGGACTATAATATTTTGGGAAAGACAAAGCTTAAATACTGATTCAAATCTTAATTGCCAGACCAAACCCGAGAATGATAATCAGAAATCCACAACAATGAAAATTAATCATGCTAATAGTTTATTAAAGGCTGTAACTTAGAAATCTTCTTTGTTGTAGCTATTGGACTCCTAGTTGATAGTGTATAAAAATGTTAAGAGCTAAGTGACTGAGTAGATTAGTATATTAAGCTTTTGGAGACCAGCCACCAATTTCTATGTCAGACCATAGTTATAATCCCATTTTTGTCCCTAGCAAAAATCAGGTCACAACATGAATATGCATCATGCATCGAAACAAACGCCTAAATAGAGACTGGTTTGCCTAAACAGCAAGGATGCTACTTATCAGATATGAATAAAAATATAGAATATCCTGCTTCTGCTGACTCACCAGTGATAATAAACCCTGTTCAGGGAACCTCTTCTTCAGAGACATATCGCTATAGACAGAACTCTCACCTTCAGCTAGAGTGAATAATACTTTGATTTTGGTAAACTGTAAACATGAAACTCAATCTACTCTGGACTACAAAGTATTGGAAATCTTCTCTCTGATGACCAATATGAGCTGAGGGCACATAACATGTCAGAGGGAGAGATAGAAGCTCCTTATACCCTGCAGTGGGTATTTGAAACTAATTCCAAGAACAGGCATTTGTTCACAACTATGTATTTTCTTTAGGTTGAATGGTTCTGGGTAAGACAAGAACAAAAATGTCACTAACTATTTAACATAAGACTTCATCCCTGTAAATCACTCAAAAAACTGGAGGAATAAGTGGTCTCATACTGTACACTCTAGATGTTATCTGCCTATTCAAGTGTACTTATTTGGGACTCTGATAACAGAGAAGGTTTCTCTTTGGTACTTTTAATCTCAATTTAGACTGTTGACAGCTTGATGATAGCTTTTCCTAAAATTACTGGAAGAGAGTTTGCCATTTCAGCAATATACCACTGAGTGAGCAAAATTCAAGAGCTTCTAAAAAGGATATTGGAGTGAAGGGGCAATTTAGCTTTATTTCCAATTTCAGGAAAAGCAAGAACAGAAGGGTTTGTTTACTGGTGTTTTACTGTTATTTTATGTACAGTATATAATTCCCTGTCAAATATAGAACAGTTTTCATTACCTTTGAGCTAAGCATTCAGTTAGAGCAACTTTAATTCTATGGAATACCATCCACGGTTAGGATTGTTTTGCACAAACACTGGCACAAGTTCCAAAGCCTGTGCACCAGCAGAAAGACAACTATTTGTTTTCTCTAGCACATACTGACATTTGGCCCTAAGCTATTTTCCAAAGAGATTTGTATAGATTGCATTACTCTTAATATTCACAGGAATATTATGACAGTGACAGCACTGACATGTGACAGTTATGTCTTCAAGTACTGGTGACATATGCATCAGAAGTTCTTCTTGCTGTGGAAAGTAACTATACATGCAAAGAGCTTTGAGGAAGGCTGTTTAAAATGGGTGGTAGCTTCAGTTTTATAGGAACAGGTCACTGAATAGCTCAATAAAGAAATTCTAACATTATTATTACAGAAACAGCTTGTATCTTTGCAAACGCTAAAGTCACCCAAGTTTTGCAGTGTATCATAGTATGAGGCTTAAAAGTTACAAGGTAAATAAAGTTAGACTACTCACAGCCCCCAAGTCATGCACATAACCAAACATTTGCTAAACTGAGCTACCTCTCTTCACATTAACCTGTGTGTTTTGTCCAAAGTGTAGTATCCATTTGATACTAAATGGACTGTAAAAGAGTGCCAGATTTTCAAAGGACGTTCATCAAAATTATGGACATTGTAGAAGCTGCAGTAGGAAAAAAAAACCAAACCATTACTAACCAACCAACCAACCAAAAAAAAAATAAATCCACCCAAATGAAAAATCCCACCAGAACCCCCCAGAAACTAAATTTCAGGTAACTTTAATTAAAGTAATGGTTACTGTTTAGGAAATTTTGCTTTCTCTTGATGAGCAAGATGTGGCTTGACATTAGTCCATATTGGCTAATATCATTCCATATAATGGAGTATCATTAATACTCATTGATCATTGATATTCTTCTATTTGTGTCACGTAGCTTTTACTTGTATCCTAGCATTTCTCTGCTAATATTTACCCTCATTTCTAGGGCACGGCACAAGTTCTTTCTGCATTTATACACATCAGTAACTGTAGTAGCCATTAATTTATTATACATGAAAAAGTTTACAATACAGGAGGAACAGCAGCATGTTGGCACGTTCCTGACAAGGGTTCAATCAATATACAAGGGAATTATGGGAAAATGTGATAAATAATACAAACATATATATAAATGAAGATTGCCTTAGCTAAATACATTTAATTCCAGAATATTTTCAGAGGACATCATGAAAAGAAATCTTAGTTTGATCAAGAAATCATCCAAAAGAGAGATGGTAGAGAGCAGAATGAGATGTGGTAGCAAAACCACATATTAAGAAAATACTGTTTACTACAAAGCTACAGACAAAGACTAAGGATTCTCTTGTGTCCATTACCTTAGAAAGATTTTAAGCATTTGGGATTTCTCCTTTGCAACATACTTGTTACCCAGTATGGGAATATCTCAAACCTCCAGCATTTAAGAGTGAGACTAATTTCTTTTCAGGGAACTGATGAAGAGGCGAATTTCTTGGGACAGAATGATACTCATTCTCTAGGTCTGACCCATGGTTACCAAGAAATCTTGTGTTCTGTGATACTGCTGTTTATTTTCATTTATCACTGTTTTAACACTTGTCCAAGTCATCTAGTAATACCATAGAGAAATTACCTTAGCAATTTGAAATTTCATTGCTTCTCATTTGGTGATTTACATTCAAATAAAAATGGAAAACAATATTGTGACATTGCAGTGATCAGCCCGATGGTACATATTCCATTACAAGATGCAAACCTAGGATTTAGAAAGAAAGTATTATTTATTTCAAAGTATTTTTAATATATCCACGGGAAAACTAAAATTAAGAATAAAAGAAATCACTGCATTATTCACTTTTTAAACTAACAAAAACATTTTTTTAGAAAGGTATACGAGTAATAGGACAATCTATGGTATAGTTCCAACTTAAAGATTAACTAATACTTGTTTCCAAAAAATTTTTTTTTATCTAACAAATGGTAATATTCTCCTGATAAGCTTATTCTGCCTCAAATACACTCAATGCTTAAAATTAATCATATTTTAACAGATTTAGTATAACTACATAATTATAATTTTAAGAAATGTCTCCATAAACATCTACATAGGCTAAGGACTAATTGGATCTCTTGGGCACACATACCTTCCTAAAGACACACAATAGCAAGAGTCTTCAATAATTCATCTATATTTTGAAAACTTGCCCAAATATCTGTGTACCAATATGGCAGCAATGTGTCGATTCAATCCCTTTGTACTGTATTCACTTTGGGTTGAATTTATGACATGCTTGCAGAGAGTATCAAAACACTACTTCAGAGGGTCTGTTTCTTTCCACGACCTTGCAGAGCACTAACCACCATGAGGTCTTTAAGAGCCTGATGACAGAAGAAAATATCACAGGAAGCAACAATACACCAAGTCTTTAACTGTTCCATCCTAGGGAATGGTTAGTGAAGAGCAACTTTATTTACAATGTATTTGCTTTTCTGTGAACTTAGGAACCACACAGCCAGGGAAAGAAAGGGGTGAAGTGTGAAAAAAAGGGATAGAGACTATAGATATGCAAAAGTAGGTCCTGACAAGAGCAGGGTACAACTGGTCTGGCTCCCTCTCCCCAGCTGTGATCTCAGCCAGAGAGTTCAAATGGGCTGGCCAGAATTTGTCACCGACCTTGACACACTGTTATGTACTGGAAAACCAAGAGGTGGCACAGCATCCTGACTGGGAAAGGCTGCCTTTGTTAAAGGAATGGGATTTCCCACTTTCCCTGCTTCACAGTTAGCAGTTGTCTTTGCTAAACCTCCAGCATAAATTAGAGTCACTTTAATGAAGGGAAAAAAAGTAAACCTTTGAAACATTTGGAAGGAAATTGTCAACTGTCAACTGGCTCTCAAGAGTGTAGGAATCTAATTAAACAAAAAAATATAAAATTTAATTTGTTTAATCCCTGAATTCCACTTTTCAAGGAATAAAAAACACAATACTTGGATGGTACTAGTAAGGGAACATCATGTGTAGTATCAGGACATAGTGTACATCTGCTGCGTCAAAACAAATTTGTAGAGACTAATGGTTCAAAAATACAAATGGCCTGCTATTTTTGGCAACCACACAAGTTCCTTCAAATATTTCAGCTGCTGAAGGAAGTAAAATGGGAACTGTAACTCAGATAAGCCAATCCTCTTTGAATCATGATTTGAGAAACAGACTCTGCTATCCAAATTAAATCTCTCTACTAGACATCTCCTTTTTATAGTTCTAAACACAGGAATATACAAAAAACATTTCTGACATATTTAAATTTAATTAATAACACAGTTGTTTCAGCTATAATCACTGGATAAGGACTTTGACCTTAGAAAATATTCATTCTGGATATTTTAGCAGCTTATTTGCACATGTAATGCTATTAATACAGTAGGCCAAATTATTGCTGTATTAGGATGAAAAGGAGAACAGTGATCTTATATTTTGGTTGGCCTTCCAATTCCAATAACCTTCAACAGAAAAGGCAAGAGAATTCTGCTTACTTAACAGAAGTAGTGGAGCTTAAGAAGATTCAAAGCATTTTGGATTCAAAGCATTCCCTTATTCTCTTAAAAGAGAGATTACCACTTCTCACTTGAATTTACTTTACCTTTTGGTTTTCACTTAATGTTAAATTGCAAGGTTGAAAGCAGGGTGCAACTGGATCAAAAATGCAAATGAACATCAGATAATTCTTATGCATTTAGGCTTAATTGAGTGTAATCGATATGTCTGGTGTGCAGCCAAATTCAACTATTGTGAAAAGCACCTAATGTATGGACATTATTTTTGGACTACTGAATGCCAGAAAATAATGAGCTGGCATTCAGCCTTGGTGAATCAGCCCTTGAATTTTCATCTAAGAGCAGTTTTGAATTATTACTGAAGATAAGGTGTAAATGTGCAAGGGAATTTTATCCATGTTTCTCCCATGAATCATAAATGAGGAAAAAAATTACAGTCTAAATTGCACTTAAAAGGAATAAAGTCTTTTCATGTCATACATGATTTATCAAAATGATCTCATTTTAAGAGTACTGTGGTGTATCTTGATTAATAACATTAGTAAGCATGATGAATGGCCTCTTTAATGGTAACACAGAATTTATTGGCAAAATCTCTACTTCTACCAAAAAGTGTGGGAAGTAAAATACACAGCAGCTACTAACTTGAAGAAACAGCTTAAGTAAACTCTCTGCTATGTATTTTGCACTTAGACATCTTTGAAAATTCTTAACTGAGTTTATTCTCATGCTCATTTGGAAACAAGTAACAGGTATTACCTGAGGGGCAGCTCTAACCACTACAAAAGTCACTTTGCAGTTCTCTCCAAAACAAGCTGAACTCTGCACGTACTGTAAGAGGATGTAGTGTATTAAGGTCTTTTGAGAACATTGGCCCCAACCCCTTATGACCTTTTTCAATATCCTCTTCATTTTGCTTTAATATCCTAAATGCTTCCCTTCTTCCATTACTCCATCTTACCCTCCCCCCTCCTCCCTTTTTTAAGCCTGCTCCAGCCTGCCCTAACTAATTTCCTTTTGGGCTGACAGATCAGAGGCCTTCCTACCACTGTTCCTTTTAGACCTGTGAAGCCCTCCTCGTAATCCTGCTGCTTGTCCACAATTAATCTTTCCAGTTGCCACATTATTAACACTACCACCCACAGACAGAGGATGCCTGAGCACGGCTGGACACTCGCTCCCCACTGGAGCATCAAAGTTGTCAATCACACATTAGTCAGAAAGTTGCCTGCTGTCAACATCAGAGGATTTCATCCTCTCCTACCCGCTGATCAAACATTTTTCTTCAGAAGATTAATTCCAAGTCCCCACCCATTTCCTCCCATATCCTCTTTCCCTTTTAGGTTTACTCAATGATCCATCTTCTGTATGGAAAAGGAAGCAGTGTATAATAGAAATCCTTTCAAAACAAAAGTTCAGCAAAACTAAATTTAAATCCCAGCTGTTATCAACCTCTTCCCCCTCCCTCTACCCCCTTCCCGTGCAAGTTAAACACCTTAAAGAGCTTGGATTAGACCTAGTCACAAATGCCTTTCTTTGATCAAAGGCTCCAAGACTTTACACAAATATAATCAGAAGGCAATGACTGCATCTAAGGAGGCTGAATTGATTTGTTCTACTGTAACATATAGCGTACAAAAACACCTGGCAGATTTTTTGACTTCCAAGACCATTCTTTTGAAACTTATATCACTCTAAATCCAAGAATTTTAGCATCTTTTCAACAATATTTTTTCAAGGTCAGTAGACAAATAGTCTTGTATGGTATTTGCCTTGTATCTTTTTAAAAATCATATCTTGGCTACTCACACTTAAAAGCAAAACGATGCAAGAGATTCTTCAGCTCACTTAGTTCAGCTTAATGAGTTGAAGGAAATTAACTTCACTATTGCCACCTCTCCCTAATCATATGCCACATTCTAATATATTCATTTCTTATAAGTTAAACCTCACTGTTCAACCGGCTCAGTATCTTTCATTACAGTAGTTAACAGAATTTGTCCCTAAAGGAGCCCTTAAACATTCTAGCAACTTAATAGTGAATGAAAGCAATACCCATGAATATAATCCAACAAGAAATCTATTCACTGTAAAACATAATGTTAAGTTTTAAAATAAGAATAAATCCATTTAAAATAACACTACAAAATAAATTCAAAGTTGCTCAATCATACTCATCCCCAAAATAGATTTTTTAATGCTTTTTCATCTCCTAGACTGCTATTAATGAAAATCAGGAACTCAACAAAAGACCCGCAGAAAAACAAAAAATCTGCTGGCCTTGAATCCTGATCTGGGATTGGGAAAGCAAGGGTAAACAATAATTTTATATTTTATGTTGCATTTCTTTACCAGCATCTTTACCTTCCTTACATTCTTCACATATGACACACACCACCTTCTTTTCATTTACAGTATACAGAATTCAATGGGCTTACATACTAGTAAAATAAAATGCAAGGAAAAAACAAACCAAAAATAAGCATATCATACCCCAAACCAGAAAACTCTGAAACTGTTGCTAGAGAATTCTGCGTTTGTTAAAGACAACTATTCTTTGAAGCGCCTTGTGAAGTGAACCACAAATGAATTTCAAGATGCTAGCAGATGCTAACCTTTTTCTAAGTCCCCACCTCATCAATACCCAAACGTGACATTTATCGCATCTCACTTATTGTCCAACAGTCCTGAAGGAGTGAAAGACTAATATGGAGGTTTTAGATATTACAACTTCAACAGAGGATGCAAAAGCACAGCTAAGTCAGTTATGTGAAGGGAAATACACTGATAATGTATTAGATTCCAAGTCTCCTTCAGCCATTCCCTGTAATATTTTTGACTAATTACATCACAACTACAAAACATAGCACTAATGGAAGCAATTGCCAAGACTCCTGCTATGCTATGGCATAGCAACAGTACACAAGCTGCATACAAACACTGAAGTAGAACTCAAATTACATACAATACAGTAATTCCTTACTTTTCAGAGCCCTCTGTTTTGAAATAAGATGACTCAGAAGTTCTACACCTTTTTTTGCCAATCTGATGTCCCCATATTCTTCAAAAGCAAAGACAGAATCAGCAAGCTAAATTGCTCTTTTTATGGATAGGAACTTCCAAGACAGTTCCATAAATTAAATCAGTAATGTAATATCATCACTTGCAAATACATTCAATGATAATCAGAGGAATGCAGAACAGTGAATACATTTCACTGATCAGGCATAATTGTTTGCAGTGTTAAAGGCCTTTCTTCACTTTGCTATTCATGCTCCTTGCTTTATTTTTTTAGGAAGTATGGACAATGCTGCCAGAAAATGAAAGGTATATCCTAAAAATTTAAAAGGTACCAGTACTTTAATGAGTGTTGCTGAGTTGCGCTGATCTCCTTGTTTAATAGGCACAGGAATTCAGAAATTGGACAGTTAAAAATGCTTTGAAGGCATCCTTATTCTGTCATGTGGGAATAAAACAATTTCAGCTACAACCCCTTGTCACTCTATTTAGTCAGCAGAAGGGGGTGCTGTAGTGTAACCTATTTAAAATGCAAATAGAGTAACTTTTGTAACAGCAGATTAAAACTAGCATTTTATTCACTTGGCATACCCACAGCATACTGAATGCTGGAATCAGACTTGTCACTGCACACCACAGGTTATTAATAGAGCTCAGAATGGTGTTGCTAAATGTGCAAGTTAAAAGCAAATAAACAAAAATGCATTTATCTGTGCTATTTGTTCTCTGGGAGAATTCAGCAAGGCCTGCCTCACACTGCACACTTATTTATCCAAGATCCCTGATGCTCATTTTTTTTTCTTTAATTATTTGATTGACAGCCACTTACCACAGCCAGAAATTCTGGGAAGATATATGATCTATAACATTAATATTGTAGAGAAAAACACAGGGTTTTTTCAACCTGGACAAAAAAATACATTAAATAAGACACAGGAAAGAGTCTGTGGTGCACAACAGCTACTCTCTAATAGGCCTTTCTGGACTCTTGTGAACTACTAGCACATGAAAAAAACACAAAGTCAAAGGCTTCAGCAGAAGCAAATCAACACATTGTGCTATGGCTTTACACTTCATTTTCCTACAATGTCAGGTGTCAGGGCAGGCAAACGGGTTTCCCCTCCATATTCAAGCCAATTCCTCTGTTCTTCATCTTGATCTCTCAGAGATTCATCAAAAATGCGATTTAATTACATCTCCTCCCCCTCTCCCCCTCCCAAAAAGAGTGTAAACATGACTCCTTTTTATCTCCTGATACATCTGGACAAGTAGACAATGTGCTAAAACAAAATAAATCTGCCCTGACAGTCACATCAAAGGGTTCAGCTAGGGGCTTGCAGCTACTTAAGGCACAGGAATGTTGTTGCTAAGCATCGCTCTACAACCTATCAGTCTCTTAAAGAAGAGCTTTTTTCTTTCAGAGGGAGATGAGGAAAGCTGGAGAGTGGGAACCAGACTGCAAAGGGAGATTGGGGATTTTGGAGGATTTTGAAGCTTAAAGTGAATTGTGTGAAGAAAAGGGGGTTTGTTTTGTTTTGTTTTGCCTCTTGACATACAGTCTACATTTGTGGGAGGGAAAGTACGGAAGGAAGGAGGGGTTAAAACTTGTTGATGAAACATCTTCTGAATTATCCCTTTGGATAAAACCAAGAAAAGTCTTTGATATCCTTTTTCAAATCCCGGTATTTACTGTAGATTCAAAATAGAAAGACTGTGACCAAAAGCAATAGGGCTGGGATACCAAGCCTGTTAAAAGTATATTGTGAAATACATCCCATGCCCTGCTTTTCTGACAAGTATTTGATAGATGTGTACATTCCTGAAGAGGTGAAACGGGGAACAATGTCCATATCTAATAAATAAGCTCTACAGAGAAAGGAAACTTCTGATACATATGCATATAGCACAGTTTGGTAGTCAATTTACTAGTAAAAACTATTCCCTTCAGAAAAATCTTCAGTCTTCCACATTGTGTCCTGCAGGACTTGATTTGTATGTTAAGTGACTAAAACTCCAAAGGAGCTAAATTATACTAATTCAAAATACAGATATGATGAAATGGACAGCTAAAAATTCAAATTATGCTCTCCCCTCACAGACATAGGAACATACCCAAGGCAGAAAGACAATCCAGCCTGGAAAGTACACTCAGGTTTCAAAGCTTAATTATCCTGAAGGTAAGCTAAGAAAATGAGTAGTTTGGTTATGGCAACACTGAGACATGAATGAGCTGTGGTCACACATCTTTGGTTTTTAAAAACAGTTGAAAAGTTTAAAAACATCCTCCTTCCTTTTTAAAAATTAAACAAAGAAAACATGAAATGGACTCATTCTACATGCAGGGTAACTATCAAGAACATGAACAATTACTGAGTCCATGATATTACACAAATAAATAACACTTAGCATTATCTTCAGCGCTATCATATTTATTAAACGGTGACTGAGGGCAGCAGTAACCATTTTTATTGTCCCATATAGCTCTTATTTTCTAATTAAACAGAAGGTTATTTCCACTGCCAATGCAGCCATTTATCTTATTTGAGTGTTACATAATATTTTTTCCCAGCCAAGCCTGACTATAAAGTGTTCTGTGTGGTGAACTGTGGCCCAACTTGCTTTCCTGTTTGGTAATCATAGAAATGGGCCATTTCGTGCTGTGTTAATAAATAAACTTTTTGCAATTTCTCCTAAAACATGATAAAGCTTATACTTTGTCCTACCCTCTAGCTTCAATACAAGGGCAATGAGCTGTATTATTAAAGATATAGGTCAAGCAAACCTGATGATTTCAATCCTGTAGGGTGCTTTAGAAACTGTTGTCATATTACTGAGATCATTCTGCTGTTCCTAATTATTCCTCTTGGTTGCTTCACATTTCAAGTGATTTCTCTCACACTTATGTCAAAATTTATAAGCTGCTCTGTGTAACAACACTACATTATTTCCTCACTTGTTATGGTAATATAGGACAGAAACTAGGAGAATGCTTTAATCTAGCTGACAAGGATAATGTAGTCTAGAAATGTAATAAACTTTGCATTCTACTACAAAGTTGTGGGTTTTTTCCCTACCATGAAACATTTCATATAGATAGACATCTTAGAAAAACTAATTGCTACAATAACTTGAATATCCTCTTATCTGAGTTGCTTTTATCAGAAAAAATGTATCAGCATTAAAGCATTCACTCCAATAGCTTGTGCATTCTCCTTATTCCCATAATTGCTATTCTGCAACATTCTGTTGACTGTACTGTAAAACTACATGCTGCTGAAGGAAACCTCTTTCCAAGAAGTCTGCACATCACACTAACAGTGCAAAACATTTCTAATTAACCAGGCTGGGCTTTAACAGTGCTGTAACACATCTTGGGCTGACTGGCACAAAATTTTATTTGCACTAAGTAGCTTTAGACTGGGAAAACATAAAATCAACTTCATGTGATACCTTCATGTTCTATAGTGTTTTTTGAAGGATTTCAGAAAGTAAAAGAGAACTGCCAGTGGAAAAGACAGTCTAATGAAACATTTGAATTTTAAAGCCAGTGTGGCTACTGCTTACTGTGGGCGCTAAGCTATGGAAGCATCATTTCCTTCAGAACATACTAGAAGGTACAAAATTTTGTTAACCCCTGCCTCCCCAAAAAACCCAAGCAAACAAAAGAAAACAACAAAAAACCCCAACCCAACAAACAAGCCAAACTAAAACACAATTCCTGTTAGAAAATGTCATGTGAGTAACTCAAATCTGACATCCATACTAATATTTCTGGGGATAATTTTGGTCAATTTGTTTGTATGTGCAATTTGCTGTATTTGTCAAATGTGCAATGGGTTTTAAAGTGCTTTTAGTCACAAGCAAACTGAAAAAAATAGATTACAATAATATGAGAGTGAGTCCAGTGCTTCAAAGCCATCAGACAATAAAATAGGAATAGGAGCACTAGTCCATAATGGCAACCTTTTAAGGGACTTTTTCCAGATAAGTGAAAAGCAATATTTAATTGAGCATGCATACAGGAAACAGAGAGGAGGCAAAGATGAATCTTGTGTTTTCTCAGTCAGAAATACTCTCCACCAATAATGTCAGGGAGGAAAAAAAATAACACTGAACCGATTTCTGGTTTTGTCTCTGTTCCTACTTCTGTCTTCATTTAAAGAGCTGATGACCTGACTGAAGGTAAACTTTGCATGGTTTGGAGGTGTGTGGGTGGGGAGGGGTCAAGAGGCAGAAACAATATCTTCTGAAGGTTTTCATGTCTGGATCTCAATTAGAAGAACTGGAGTTCCTGTCATGGTCTGACAATTGGCAGGGTGAACTATTCATATGTTTTTGAGATTTCCCTCTTCTGAGAGGTCTTCTGTCCCAGACAGAAGACCCAGCAGGTATGAAAGACACACTTTGCCTCTTTTGGCTTTTCAGCTACCACCTGTCAATATGTAAAACTGTCTTGAAAGCTGATGATTTTTTTAAGTGTGTCTATGTTCAGATTTGTTTTCACAGTGGACAGCCAAAACAAGGCAACGTCCCAACCACATTTAAAAATTCTAAAGAAAGAGCATTTAGGCCTTATGACTTAAGAATATAAACATAGGTATTTTAGGGATATAAAGTACGTGATTAATCAATATCCTATTAATTTGTAAAGCATCTGCTTATAAAACAGAAACAAACTCTGATGGGAATGATTAACAACAGGAACAGCAATTAATTTTAGGATCCTCACAAATGAATGCATGAGAAATAAGAAATCATACACAAAAGCATTAAACTACAGAAGAGCGGTACCATGTCATTATATTTCCATAGGTTTTGGTGAATCAAAATAAACTAAAAAACACTGGGAGACACTGGACACTATAAAAGGGAGAAGCAATAAAAATAGTTATGCAAAATACAATTATATAATGTTGTTAAAACAAGAAACACAAAAATGGAGTACAGAAAAAACAGTTATAGCACTTATGATTTAGTTTCATTTAAGTCCAAAATAATGTCCTACATAAAGTAGTCCAGAACTGCCTGAGACTTCTTGTCCATGTTTACATATCAGAAATACATAAATAATTTTTATAATTACTTTTCTTGAACTTATTAGTAATTGATGTCCACTTTTTCAATTTATTTGGAAGATACCTTCAACCCTCCATGAGAGGAGAGAAAAAACAGCAGAAGAGTTGGTTTAACTCCAAAGTTCTCTTCCAAGCTCTACGTGTGGAGTTTTTGGAGTTCAGTCTGCCCACAAAATACTGGTAAGTGAGAAATTTTTATTCCTTGAGGTGATAGATTTAATGAATACTGTCCTAGAATGCATTGGGTTCTGTCGCTTTGAGAGGCTTTCTACGCTCTCACTGAAGAAATGCTCTAACTTATGGTGCCTACCCACACATTCCAGAAAGTTCCTAACAAAGTCTATCCCTCAGCTCAAGAAACTGTTCCCCCAAATTTGCATAATTTCAGGACATACTACAATTCAGGGATGAGAATAGGGGTTTTTGTCAGACAGAGTAACTGCTCATTTATAGGACTGTTGAACTTTTCTTGGTTTCAGCTGTTACTATGGTTACTTATACAGCTGACATGTACTGAGCACTTCCAGTCTTGGCTAAAAAACTACCATCTATGTACAGTCTGTCACAGTCCTAGGAAATCTGCTCCAACAAATCAATGCTGCCATTAAATTTGTTCTTTTTTTTTCTGCCCTGGTGTGTAAGCTTCAGTGACAACAGCTGGTTCTTCTTGTATTCACTTCCCATATTAGATGGAAGCTCTGAATCTTATTCCTTGTGTGGCTGTTCACTTGAGGTGATGCTATTTGCATACTGCGATCAACTCTCCGCTTCACACCCCCTTGGCTATCCAAGACAGACAGAATTTCCTGAAATTTCTCAGCATAATTTATGTCACCCAATCTTCCAAGAAGCCTTGTACCCTCAGTTCTTCTTCAGTCTCCCATCAACTTTCTAGAACCAACTTTCTAGGCTTATCCAAATATAAACATGGTGTTCTACTAGCTTTTGTACCACTAACAAGTACAATTATAATATTTAAATATCCCCTCTTACTGGATACCATAAAGGAGTATCAGATAAAACTATTAAAATCTGATTATTTTAGGTCTTATCTCACTTAGAAAAAGGTTACACAGCACTGGGCAGAAAAACTGATCTCCATGAAAGCATGTCTACTTTGTCAACATAAAACCTGTTCACTGGTACTTAATTCACTGAACACATGCCATGTTGAATTTGTACCGGTCTAGCTCCTTAATCAAAATAATTTATGTAATATTTGATAATTATATTACAAAACCTAATGGAAATCGTTGTTATCAATACTGAAGCCCACAGCTTCCACTGACCAAAGGAACAAGATATCCTTCTTCCACTCCTATTGTCATCTCCTTCTCATTCTTTTCACCTGGAGTTGAATCTACCCCTTGTCAATGAGATGACACTTTCAGCAAAGCGTACACATTGACAGAATGTAATAAATACATTGTGAATGGTAGTGTTGCCCACAGAAGTTGGAGGTACTCTCATTATAAAATACTAGAAACATCAAAGGAACCCTGACATTTACAGATATAAGCATGGATCACTAAACCGGGCAAGTAGTGGGAGTGGAAAGAATATTTGCCTTTTCCAAAGCCAGAATATAAAAATCTGCTACCACAAGCAGACAAAGCAAACAGACAAAGTAAAACTACTTAAGGAACTGAAGCTAAACAGAAAGACCAAATAAGCCTGGATTATACACTGGGTAACTTCAAAAGCTGCTTGCATTCATGTCTGGAGTACAACTAAGCACATAAAACAATGATGTAAAATGAAAATGATCCAAAAATATTCCACTGTACATACATAATCACAGAATCGGTTAGGATGGAAGGTACTACAGAGGGTCATCTGGTGCAACCTCCCTGCTCAGACAGGGTCATCCCAGACCACATTGCACAGGATTGAGTCCAGACAGTTCTTGAGTATCTTCATTGAGAGAGATTCCACAACCTTCCTGGGCAACCTGTTCCAGTGTTCGATCACTCACACAGTAAAGAAGTTCTTCCTCATATTCAGGCAGAACTTCTGTGCATCAATTTCTGCTGCTGCCTCTTGTCCTAATGGAGATATCTTTTTCCTAAACTACTGTGAGTTTAAAATTCAGCTAACCAACCAAATATAACAATTTTTCACTGCAGTTCTGCATTGACAGTAGTTTCTGAAGGCATAGCAGCATTTCTGAGAGTCCTTCTCATTGTTTGAACATGTCTTGTGTATCCTCAGAAGTTACATTTCCTACATTGCCTTAGCTTTATAGAGGGTAATTCCATTTGAATAAGTGTTTGCATTGGGTCAGAATTTAACATGAATTTTCATACCTGTCTAAAGCAGGACTGGTAATCTAACAGAGGAGGTGATGCTCTAGATGCTCTCTCTTTCCCATTTGTAAGCGCACCTGTAAACTTCTCATAGCAGACTTTAACACAATTTTGATGCAAAAGGTGTTTAAGCTCACAAGACCAGCACATCATATTCCGGCCACTTTCTTCCATTCTGACAAGTGTCTCAAGAGTATCACCCAGTCATACGTCTCTTTCACAGCAACAGAAAATAACCCATTGCTAAGACATCTGTTGGCAGGAGTAGTTTTGGGGAGGAAGGGAAATAAATTCTTCAAGTTGCATCTCTATGACTGTACATAAATTATACTCTAGAATGCTTAACTGAATGTTTTTGATTTGTTCTTTGTTGTTGTTCTGTTTGGGTTTTTTGGATTTTCTTCTTTTATCTATTAATATAGAAGTCGAAGATAGGGGTTGTAGTAGAAAATCTAATGTTTAGGTCTACTTGCTAGAACACTGAATTAATTGTTCTATAAACATAAATTCTCAGACACCATAATGAAACAAAATGAACTAGCTTTCATATCTCTGCCTCCTCTGCTCCAGTTAGCTTCAAGTGTGAATAACAGAAATAAATATCAAGGCAAATATCTTTAGATATTCAGATTTAAAAGAAAGATTTATTTCCAGTTACATGTATTCTAAAACCTGTGGAAGAAATGCTAGAAAAATATTATTCATATCATTCTGTAGTTTCAGCACTGGACTTTGGTCTCAGTGGCCACCTCATGGCATGACAGTTTTTGTTTATATTATATCTATGGGTTGCATAAAGTAACAAAGTTAAAAACAAGATGACATATTTTGACTATTCACATCACAATTCACTTTCTGTTACTTATAACTTTAGATTAAATTATTAGAAAGAGATTGATAAGCCAAAAGTTTTACACCTTGTAAAGCAACTGCTCCAACAGCATTATTTAAAAAACTGAAACTTCTCAGTTCCTTAAAATGCAACTGTTGCACATGGAATTCACTTATTTTCTCTCACTGAAGCACCTGTGCACCAAAGGATCCCCCCCTGCCCCGAATCTGGCACTTTAGATACCATATGATTTTATTACTCAGAAATACTTTATTACTGCGATAAAACTGCACTTTCCACTTTTCCACTGTCACTTACATAGTGAATGTTAAATCAAAAAACTGAAGTCAAAACCTCTGTTGATTCCACAGGCAGGACATTATATGTTAATAAGGCCGGGCAGTACAACTGAGCAGGAAAAGAAAAATGTCCCCAGAAGTTTACATAGTTACACATATTGAATTTCTGGTTTTAATGTTATTTTGTTTCTTGCAGTGCCATCACCACAAAGAGTAACTGAGAACCATCCAGTTGTGTAGCAAATAAAATGCCCAGTATTTGCACTTTCATATTGCTGCCTGAGAGAAGCACCCAAAAGGTGGTCCCTTTTTAATAGTTTCACTTCTATGTATTTTGGCTAGAGAAGATTGGAAGATAAATGCCTTTCACTTGCTGGTAGACACCTGTAGGCCAGCATAATTTCATTAATTTCCTGTTGAAACACCACAGGAATTAAGTTTATTCCCACTAGCATGATCCTTAAACTGTTGCACCATTTAGCAAATTCTTCCCACGTTAACCCAAACAGATTTAGGCATCTGTACGTAGCAGAACTGCAAGTACATCAGCATAGGAGAAAAATGCCATGTTCTAGGTTGGTTAAGATGTTAACTTGATTAAGACTCCCGTCATCTATCTTATTTTGCTCTCTAAAATATTATTGTACATGAAAATTCTTCTGTATCTTATTTTCTTCAAGCTATTATTTTTCAGATTACTCTGTGGAGATTAATTTTTTTTTTTCTTTTCCCCTATAAAACATGTCTCTGAAACCAGGCTGCTAAGTATTCTTCTGTGCTAGCAAAAGAAGCTAATACAGATGCTTTCTCAATCCATTTGTTTATGGATATAATCTTGAAAGAAGAGAAACAGCCAACTAAATAATGGTTGCTGTAAACACAGTATTTAATGTATGAACAATTTAACCTCAATTTTCATCTGAGGGGGGAAAAAACCCTGTTACACATTTGAACATATTTCCAAAGTTATATTTTATTGCAACCACACTCATCCTCTCTGGTATAAACAGACAGAAATACAGGAACATCAGAAATACATCCGGAGAAAGAAAACAATCTTTTCTGGCTCAGCTATTTAAAATAAAAAGGCAATCATCACCCACTGCCATCACTACTTGTAGAGAACCTCTTTCATCAGCCTCAGATTCACTGACAAAAAGAAGTGTAAAGCTAAAGTAAGTAGAAGACTTTTCAGTGAAACAAATACTAATCTACTTGTTTCTCATCTTGCAGAATGTAACTAACTTTTTTTTCTGCTTTAATACTTAACATTAGCTTATCTACTCCCTTCTCTCCATTTCCATCTACAGAATAGAGAAGTTGTCTGTCTGTTTTAAAAACTTTTGCAGTTTTTTAGTGAATTAATCTTAAAAGAACACTTTTTCAACTTCCCAGAACAAGAGGCACTGGGTATTCTTCTGAATGTTGGATACTCGTCTAAAACAAGTTCCATCTATCACTAGTTAATATGGCTCTAAAATACCTTTCTCCAAATAACTAAAATCATTAGAAGACTGATGAAAAAGAGTCATTTTTATCATGCACTGTGTCTGCTTTCTGAAATAGCCACACCTAAAAATAAATTAATCAAAATAATAAAAACAATGAAAAATGCTCATTCTAGATGTTGGATAAAATGCTTTTTTTCTTCTTTTTTTTTTTTTAAAAACAATGAACTTTGTATGATAATTGGTAAAAATAAAACATACAAAAACCACTTGGTAAGGGCTGGAGACTTCTACATAGCTTTAATTTTTTCAGGTCAGCATTTAACCATATTCTTACAAGACAACCTGAATTGAGGTAAGTTTAAGCTTTTTCCTGAAGCAGACCTGATACAACAGTCCTAGGAACTACTGTAATTTTATCGTGTGCATGTCCCCGTGCTTTAGGTTCCTCAGAGACAATTTTAGTCAAAGAGATTGGTTTTTTTCTATGCATTATAGATTTTAACTAATATCCTGTGCTTTCCAATGGATTTTATAATTTTAAAATTCATTTTGGATTTTAAAAACTCGTTGTTAAATCAAGAAAGGCTGATAATAATGTTAGACTTGCAACTTTGAGAAAATCAGATTGTGACGTTCTACCCACCAGGAATGGCGCTGAGTGAATACTTAATGATTTACCAGTTCTACTTGACTGAGCTTGCATCCTGTAAATGGATCATATGATCACTGATCACAAGTTAAACTGCTTTTGTTTCTCGCATGGCATCAGCCGAGGGTCTGTTGTACAGTACTAGAGGTTCGTGTGCAACTCTGTGTAAGACAAGGGCAGGTTACATGCAATAGGCAGTTAATGGCTCATACCAGCAAGCCCTCAGCTGAATGGAGCTCATGAGGTTGAATTTTAAGAAGGTAGCTGACCTTGCAGCTGGGAGCTTTAACTGTACTTTTACCCATTTGTACCTGGATAAGTAAACAGTTACTCAATGCTGAAGGGGCCTGAAAGCACTATTTTGGCCAAAGGCTAATCCCCATTCTTAGTGGATGAAAGGAAACGAAAACAAAACAAACAAAAAAATATTCTCTGCTTCAGGTAACACAAAGGTAAAACTGCAATAAGCAAATCCATTAGTTTTAAGCTTAATGTTGCCTTACCCTCCATTTCTAATGAGTGAATCAACCATTAAAAAATACTGAATTCTTTTTAAAATGACAGAAACATTACAATCACAACAAAAAGGATATATACAATATAAACCAAAATGGCTCAGAAAGGTTTGTCTCAGGCAGATGAAATTAAAAGAATAAGTGATCAGTGATCTGCTTGTTGCACAGCTTGAATCTAATAAAATGTTCATCATTCATGTCCCCAAAAACACAAGTCCAAATATAAGAGACAATGTAGGGCAGTGATCCTCAGCCCTATGCATTCATCTCATTTTTAATATTTTTCTCAATGCTGCTTTTGAAGCTAGTGAAGAATTACCAGATTTCTCTGTCAACTGTGGCTATTATAAAGAAAAGGCTCTTGTTCTGTGTGGAAGGACAAAAGGTTTCAAGGTCAAAAACAACTTCCCAGCTAAAGACTTCTTACACATTTTATAGATCTTTCTGCATGAGTTTTAGCATACTATCCTATATAAAAGGGTTTTTTAGGATCTTTAGTTTATTTTGTTGTTTTCCCCTCCAACCTGTATCTCATCTATATTGTATAAAACAAAAGAAAAATGCCAATACTTTTGCAGCTTTCATAGCTACCCAGTGTTCCTCTACATGCACAAATAGATGTATTAGAAGATGTGTGATAAATAGATGTTGGAGGAGGAGGAGGACCAAGGGGGATGTAGCCATCAGTCACTACGCAGCATGTGTTACTTCATTTGAGTGACATTGCAGCAAAAGTGAACTTCACAGCTCTCACTTTATTTTCTAGCTGACAGTCTAGGACCTGACATTTGATGGCTTGCTAATATCCATATGTTGCAAAGTCAAACCTTTTCTTCTCTCCAAGAACAGTCACTTAATCCTAGAATTTTAAGTTATTCACTCATTTTTCCTCAGTCCATGATTTAACCTAGCTGCAACAAGATGCCTCCATCTTCCATCATAAATCAGCCAGTGTCCTGTACTGACTTCTTAACCTAAAAAGAGCATTGAACTTCCATTCATTATTTTTAAAATCTAGGAAATAATAGCACTTCTTTAAATGAAAGACTATAAACCTGTACTTCATGTGTTTAAATTCTGATCATGTAGCAGAATAGGAGAGTCCCTTCCTCTCTTTGATCTTGCATGTCTGTTTGGAATGCAACAGACAAAGGGAATAATCCATTCTTGAAAAATCTATGATTTGCACCCAACTAAACCAGGCACCTAAAATCCATAATGCAAATAATATTATTTCTAATACTACATGAATAAAAGACAAGTGAGGAGATCCTTGCATCAGATTACACAAAATCTAAATGGAATATGCCTTTTCTAAAGAATTTTAAGTTTTAGTGAAATATAATTGCTATTTTAAAAGTTTGTCCTCAGTTGTCTGCAACTACTTTACCACATCATTCAACAAGTTAAAATGAAGAATTCTTAAGTGCTTTTAAATTTGAAGAGAACACCACTATTCAGTTCAAATACCTCCACATGTTAGTCTCACCAAAGCTAGACAGGTTTTACCTGCATAGGTGTTTGAAAACATAGAACTACTAATGTTTTATCCATCTCCTTGAAAAGAAACATTCTGTTAAAATACTGCTGTAAATAAGGTCTGTTTGGATACTGCTTCTTGTTAGCATTTAAATGTGTGTTTTATGATCACTGCAAAACAGAAAGCTCAGCAAACACAGGGGGAAAGAAGGCACTGCCTTGCAGAAGCATGCCCAGGCAGAACAGCTCACTGCCACACCTATTATCTGTGTGCATTAGGAACTGTCTGTCTAGACATGGAGACCCTGACAAGATGAAGTGCTTAACTCTGGGTTTGTATCAGATTTAATAGGAGGATGCTGGCAGGCCTCAACTGGTTCTGGAAGACTGTCCAGGTTGTTTGACAAATGAGGGTGTAGTAAAGTTACGAACAAAACCAGCTTCAGTTTACTAAAAGATGTTTAAATCATCTACACCTCTGCTTAAGGTCTAAACTCCTAAAGACACTAGAAATATGAGTCATCACAGCTGCAGTGGTATTGGATATGAAGTAGAAATAAGACTAGGATAAGAAAAAGATAGGAAGATTTTGCAAGCATAATGTTCTGACCTAACTTTAGGGACAAAGCAGAAAATAACACACAGAAGATGAGTGTGTACCTAAACTCCTGAGCAAAAGCCCTGACTGGAATAACACGGGGAGCTTCTTGGTAACAGTGGGAAGATTGTTCAGAAGCTAAGGACAGATGTAGGACAAAGGGAAGATGCAGGAGAAAGGGAAGGCTGTCCTAGCCTTGTAAACTTCCTTTCTGACATGGTACCTAAATGCTGAGCCTTTTGTCTTGCTAGTACAGATCTTCATTTTACCAGTAAGACAGTCTGATGTTGGGGAATAAGTAAATCACAGTGTAACTGTCAAACTCATAATACCTTCAGGGAAGGGGAAAATTCAAATCAAAGAGAAACACAACAAAAGCAGTGTTGCAGGCAACCCTGGGGCACCTGCACTTCAAGATTTCTGTAGGGGTACACGGGAACCATAGAATGGCTCCTATAAAGCTGCAAAGACTTTTCTGCGAGGAGCTGTTTTGATGAGAATGAAGAGCTAGAAGTTTCCCCGTGAGTGTCAGACATGCCCTTGTATAAGACATAAACAACAGAAACAGTACCAGACAGAATGCAAAAATCTAAAAACTGATGGCAATATTTCACATCAGAAGTATCTGCTGGAATTTGAGTACAACTTAATTGTTTTGCCTAGCCATGCTATTATTTACTTTCTAGTTAGTTGTTAAGTCATTTGAATACACTTAGAATACAAAAAATACAATGTAAAAATCCTAGAATTACCAAATGTTACTAAAACATTCCAAAGAGAAAACTGAAATAACACTTAATGATCAGAGATTAATAACATATAAATTTCATTCATTTACTTGAATGTAGTTATAGAAATAGCTCAATAACCAAAAGTAATACTTGCTAGCTGTTGTATGATATCATCCATTTTTTTGATACTCACATAATTGATGGCAAGTTGAATATGAGTCAGCAGTGCCCTGGCAGCCAGGAGGGCCAACCCTGTCCTGGGGAGCATCAGGCAAAGCATTGTCAGTCGGTCAAGGGAGGGGATTGTCCTGCTCTGCTCTGCACTGGGGCAGCCTCACTTTGAATATTGTGGCAGTTTTGGGCACGGCAATATAGAAAAGATACTAAGCCATTAGAGTGTCCAAAAGAGGGCCATGAAGATGGTGAAGGGCCTTGAGTGGAAGCCGTGTGAGAAGCAGCTGAGGTCACTTGGTCTGTTCAGCTGGAGGAGACTGAGGGGAGACCTCATTGCAGTTACAATTTCCTTGTGAGAGGAAGAGAAGGGGCAGGCACTCATCTCTTCTCTGTGGTGACCAGTGACAGGACCCAAGGGAATGGCCTGAAGTTGTGTCAGGGGAGGGTTAGGTTGGATATCAGGAAAAGATTCTTCACCCAGAAGGTGGTTGGGCACTGGAACAGGCTCCCCAGGGAAGTGGTCACTGCACCAAGCCTATCTGAGTTCAAGAAGTCTTTGGACAGTGCTCTCAGGCACAGGATGTGATTTTTGGGGTGTCCTGTGCAGGACTAAGAGTTGGACTCAATGATCCTTGTGGAGACCCTTTAATCAAATTACATAAAATCTAAATGGAATATGCCATCTCTAAAGAATTTTAAGTTTTAGTAAAATATAATTGCTATTTTTCAATTCAGCATATTCTATGATTCTATCAAAAAAGTGCCTTTATATATAAACTGTATTTTTCATCTCAATGTAGCTAGAAAGTACCATGATAGAGTAAATAAGTATTTCAGTTGTAATATAAATTTTTGAATTTTATTAAATTTACATTGATCCATATATAAAAACAATTTTTTTACAATTTGAACTGAAACTCAGGAACAAAGTCCAACTTAATAACAAAAAAGTATGGAAAACCAACACAGATACAGTTATTTGTGCATTAAACTATTAAAAATATTAAACACTCCACTTTGAGTTTGATTTGGAAAACGATCAAATTATTCCCTCATATGTGTTTGAAGGCCTATTCTGAAAATAAACATGCAACTGTGAGAGCCTGAGGGCATATGTGCAGTATTTGAGGGCAAACATTTTCTGTGTAAAACAGACCACAACTGTTTAAGCACCTCTGTAGAAAGGGAATGCCTGTTGATTAGCAGGTGCCTTAATATAAAGGTATGTCTGGCTTTTGTCTCTAGCTTCCTACTAAATCGCCGGCTCATTCCTCTTTTCTTTCTGTAAATTGAGGAATCTAAGGTTTATCTGGTTGTGGTGTTTCTGGATTCCTAATCAGCCTCGGCAAGTGCTTTGAAATTCATTAAGAAAAGGGCCATGCAAGTTCCATGCCATCACTGATACAAAATAGACTGTCATTCCAGACCCATGTGAAGTGGGCTATTTCTCTTGTCATTCAACTAAAGATGAAAACTCACAACATTTTGCAGTGATCAGAAGTAGTGCTTCCAAAGACACATAATTAAAAGAAGAAGAAATGTTATTTTCATTACTTTACAGAAAACATTAAAAGCCTAACTTTTTTGCTGATCATTTTAATCAGTGCACTGGAAGGACATCTATTTTATTTACAACACACGTTGAACCTTAAAATTAAGTAATGTACATATAAAACCACTTCAAGTGACAGACAGCAACAGAAGACATCACAAGAAAAATTGAAAATATCAGCCTTTCTTAATATCCCAGGACTTGTAACCATCATAACATAGCCACAAATTAATATATTCCTAGAAAACCTATCCCATGGAGCAAGAATAAAGGGAATTAATCATGTTGGCACACCACTCCTTCAACTGCCCCCTTCCTGTTTACTGCAGTGGCTATAGTCTTTTCAGAAGGATGCCACCAACTTGTCATTCTACAGTTCATAGGACTAACTCTGCAATACCAAAATGCCTGAGAAGACTAACTACTTAACTGGAAAAAGGTATGACACATAATTTTTTAAAAAAGTTCTTATTAGAAATCTACTAGATGATAGGTATCAACAAGCCATCTTTACTGCTGAGACCTTCACTATTGCCCCATAAAAACAACAGCTAAATCCACCCAGCAGGAACACTAAAACAAGAAAATACAGTTAGCACAACATGAATATATGTGCATGGGTCCTTATCAAGACTTATTCACCTAAGACAAGACGCTGCAATTATTGTGATTTTATCATTCATACACTCCAAACCTGAAACAGGGCACAAAATCTAGAACTGGATAAATGAAAAATGCATAACATTTATGAGGAAAAAGAGCAAGAAATAAAAAGTTACAAATACAATGTTTGAATGCAATAATAGAAAATGGACTGCTACTAGAATAATATTTTTGGATTTAAGAATTCAATACTATATATTCTGTTAGAATAATGTCTCACGGAATTTGCATTCTTGCATTGTTGGCACCTAAGTGCCTAACGTACTTACTAGCTAAGAGGCTCTGCTGGTGTTATAGATGATTTGAGAAGAAAACATAGACAATGGCACTAAGAGAGAAAAGGCTATTAAAAGATTCAAAATTCCTCCACAGGCAGCAGCAAAACATCAGCTCCTTTTGTAATTTCAAAAAGTGAAACTAGAAAGGGCATTAAAGAGGAGGAAGAAAAAAAAGCCTTCTTAAGAGTCTTAATCAAACTCTTACATTTAACAGCATTAATGCTAAGTATGCAAACGTTCATCCCACTGATCATTATGGTATCAAGAACTAATTTTCCTCCTTTTAAGAGCTTATATGTCACATCACACCCCGTGGGCCTTCCAGAGATGTATTTAAATGTCTAACAGGGGGAAAAGAAAGACATTCCAGACAGCCAGGTGTTACTGATTCACCCATTAAAACTTCAGTTATAAAATATCCCACACAATGGTAAAACATTTCAGTCATTAGCCGATCATAAATAGATTAAGGTGACATTCTAAATTATTATGACTATATGTGTATAAAATTTACATTGCTCCTCACATCATTCCAGGTGTCGCTAACTCTGATTATCTGAAGTTAAAGATTAAGGCATGTATTATTTGTTCTAAGAACTTAAGGAAAAGAAAGACAAAGTCAGATGTAGCAAATGTAACATTAATCCTGAGACAGAAGAAAACTTCAGATTTATTGATAATGATGCTCATTTATTTACTATTATATAGCTGAAAATGAGGTCTTGTTTCCTTTAGTTGTGAACTTTAAGCCAGCCTTACTAATTCACATAATGAATGTGAAACAGTAAAATAAATAAAATATTTTTAAGTCTTGTATTGCCTAAATTCCTGTTTTCCAAATAAGGAAAATATTTAATGAACAACCAACACTGCACATTTTGATATCAACCTTAATAACAAAAGATACACGTGGACTTTTCACAGTGGTATGCTGTTGATTTACACAAATTTAGTTGCCTATGTATGTGAAGATAATTTCTTTGTTTATTTATTTCTTCTTTATCTACACTGTCAAACAAGATTTGAATTTCATCATTAAACCGTATTTCAATTCACTTTCCCCCTTTTAATTTGGCACATGATCAAATTTCTGAGTTAATAAATTAGGGAGCACCATCAGTATTCCCATAACTGTCAGTGAGTAAGCACTTAGCTCACAGTCCGTGTGAAGAAACTTAAGTCAACTTAATCTAGATTAAAAGACAGTTGACCTAAATCAAATGAGATTGCATTTACTACGAGCTAGAAGTTTGTACTGGACAGTCACTGTCATACTAAAGATGCACTATAATGCTTTTGCTAAAACAATGCAAATTCACAGTTGGATTAAGCCAGTTAAGATGAATTACAACCAAGGAAAAAGGCTTTCCAGCCCTCCCAGTCATGCCTCAAATGCATTTGCATTCTTTCCCATACACTGGCACTTGCACACAGCACATTGAATGACCTGTCCGACAGTTTTCAAAGAAGAATAATACATAAATAAGAATAATTTTCCATCAGGTCAACAAACTAAACTGACCCACTGTACAGTCACCAGTGAAAAACATGGGTAGGGAAAAGGGCCATTCCTTTCAGTGGCAGCACAGTCTTAGAGCACACAACAAGGTAAATCAGCATTTGTTGGAAGGTAGAAAAGGCACAACCCACTGGTGACTGGGTGTAGAACCACAGGTCTTACATTCCACTCCTGACATTCCTGTTAACCTTGCACTCACTGTAACAGCTCCATGTGTCTGTTCTCCACCCCACAATTTGTTATTCTTGTCTTTTGAATTCTTGGTTGTTCTATACAGGATTGCTTGTGTGTACATACACTATCTACACATGTGGTGTGCAAATAGATTTTCTACTAAGCCCACAGTGTCCAGGTGTACAAAAAGGAAGCAACTTATCTCTCTGAGTCAATCTGATTTCCAGGCATAATTGCTTTCCAACTTTTTGCTATTTCTTTTTTTTTTTTTTAATTTTAAGAGTGAAATGCTGCAAGTTTTGCCACTGACTCCAACAGAAAGAGATTTCACTCTTCAGTGTTTTAAATGTTCCAGATTATCTAAATACAAACTATGTCAATTGCTGTCACCAAGGTTCACAACTCTACAGTAATAAATCAGTCAAAACCAAAGCATCAGCACGCTGCAAACATTATTGGCTTACATTTCAAAAATATATGAGTAAGCAATGACTTAAAAATTACAAAATCTAGCCAAATTACATCCTTTTTAGCATAATTACATCCCA
>NW_016690197.1:6148706-6361206 GCF_001604755.1 Lepidothrix coronata
CAGAGACAGGGAAGCACCTGAAAGGATGAAATCACTTTCTGTCGTGCTTGAGGATGAGAACTGATCCATTCTACCATATCTGGTCAAATGTATTATCTCACTCTCAAGGAATGTTAGGATGAGATTCACTTCAAAAGACCCGAAACCAACAAAGCTTTTGCCAAACACATACTTTTGCCATCTGGGCTTCAGGTGTTTCTGGTTTCCCATTTCTTACAAGGTTGTCATGATTTTTTAAATGTTTTCTTTATTGTGATACACTAGGTTGAGGCTGCTATTCACAGAGAAGAAAATTCTGACTCTGCAGGCTAAAGCCCACCTGAACACATTGTTTTGTTAAAAAAATAATTCAAAAGAAAAATAATGCAAATTAAATCTAATAATTAGTTCATAATTAGAGAAAAAACAAGAATACAGAAGAAAGGAAGAAAAAAGAAACAAGAATAAAAGGAACAAATAAAAAAGGAAAGAAAAATTAAAAGAAAGAAAGAAAATGAACAAAGAAAAAACAAAGACTAAAAGAAAAAAGAAAAGAAAATATTTTTAATATGTGGGGAGGCCCAAAATCCAGAAATAATTTTTCACAAATAAGAATTTCTTAAGTCTTTCTTAAAGCCAAGGAAATTGAGTCACAAAAAGGTGATGTGATTTGGCAAATGGAATAGATTTTGAAATTTACAGTTATATTGGGACCATATTACTATAGTCTGTTTTGCAAAGTTTGTTTATACTAATGACCACAAATAAGATCATGGGAAAATACCTTTTGTCAGCTCTGACAGTGCACCTGCTTGCAGCATTTCACCTGCAACATATTGTCTTAATTCTTATGACTGAGAATAATATTGTAGGTATAGTTTTGAAAACAATACAAGTAAATAATACAGAGATTCAAATTAGTACAATCACCAGAAAAAGTTCCAAACAAATCAGGGTGTACTCTTGCGCACACTTCTTGGCCGACGTGTTAATAAAAAAAGCCCATAAACAAAAGTAAAAAAAAAACCCAAACATCACCCCACAACCAGTTTTGACCAAAAAGCATAACTGTCTGATACCACAGCCTGTCAGAACTCTAATCTAAGAAACACTAACGCCTATACCCAAACCCTTAAAATTACACCATCCTAAGCCACCAAATTCTTGCCAAAATTCAAGTTCTACAGGACAGAATAACGTTGAGCGTATTTTTATTATGTCAGGTCCTTTGAAAAGCCTAAATGGAAGTGGATTAAACTAAATTTAAGGAGACAAACTAGATTAAACTTTTTTTTTTTTTTTGAGTAGGTAACAAATAGATGCAGCACTGAGCAGCCTTTTCACAGAACATTTTCTGTAAGTAAAAAATGAAATAGGAGAGTCAGACCTGGAAATAAAGAGACTGTCTCAAATGCAGATGTGTTGGACAGCCTGAATGAACCCAAGGCACCTGACTAATGTCAGCAGAAGCCAAATATTCCTTTTCCTTTCTTTAACTTCACCTCACATACTACCATTTACATCAGTTCTTCAAGCCCTTATGACACATTCTGGTACGCTGACTTCCTCTACGAAAAGTAACCTGGGGGCAGGAGGGGCATTTGGCAGGGATGAGTAGGAAGAGGGCTGATAATTCACTTTGGTTGCACAAGGCATTCTGCATCAGGGGCTAGTCTTGATTATTCTCCAGTGATTGTCCATCACTTGAGGAAATACCAAACATCCTACAAGGTATTTCAATACAAGTCCTCATCTGTTAAAAGCAAAGGAAATACCTTTTCCCATCTTTCTCTCATTGATTAAAGACAGAAGGTAGAATCTGGTACTTAGTACCTGATGAAAAATAGCAGTGGTGGTGAATTGTCTTTTTCTCTATGAAACTTTTTTTCTATAGCTCAAATGCACAGTTTATAATCCTATTTTGCTGACTATTCTGTCTTATTTAGAAGAAATTTAGCATCATCTGAGGCAAAACAGATTGGTAATCTCTGTCACTGCATATGCAAAATGGGTATTGGTCTAACAGTGATGCCATTAGGTTTTATTTTCTCAAATTTTTACATTGTGGTTTAAACTAGATGGAATCATTATAGGCCTTATCTGAAATCCACAGGAGGCAAGATGAGCTTTTCATTTTAAATAATTTGGATAAACCCACAGATATTTTCAAAAGTTTATCACTCTTATGAGAAAAATAAGCATTCCATGAACATGGTCTTCCATTCTTTATTTCACGATTAATATGTTGGGGAGGGTGGATGCATATGGAATAAAGGATTTAATTGTGAAATGCATGCATTTTATTTTTGTGCTTTTCCAGTGAAGACTTTATCACCTGACTAAAATTTTGAACTTGAAATTCAGCTGAAGATTTGCAGGTAAAATATGCAAAGTAATGAAAAATTCTTTGTAAGACATTTTCTTTTTTAAGCATAGTCCCTTATGAATACTTCCTAGACACTATAGCAAAGACATCTCAATTTCTCTCATTCCAACACCTAACTCCAAGTGGACTGTTTGTGATAAGAAACAGGTGTGAAAAACTGATTGTAAAACAATATGCCCATCTGAGTTATACTTCTCATTGTTAGGATCTCTGCCATCTAAACATCTGTAAAAGCATACATTTACCTCTCAAGGTCCTTATGAGGTTTTAGTGCTGACTTATTATAAAGCAATTTAAATAATAATGCCCTCCTGAAAGTCAGTCTTCTCCCTGTATTTGATCCTGTAATATGATTTTTGGTTTCATTTGTGGTCCAGAAATTTATTCCAAGGAGTGTGATGCATAAACAAAAGATTTCAGAATGCAGAAATTACATTATGAAACATCTCTTTACCACTTCTCTCAATACAAAACTAACCTTGGCCTGCTGAGTGGAGATGATGAGAGCCTTTGGGGAGAACAGATGGGAGCCGAGGAGCTGCTCACAGCCCCACAGGAGATGTTTGGCATATTGAAAAACTTGGTCTTCTGTTATAACAGAAAATGGAGAAAGAGTTTGAATAACTTACTCCATGGCTTATGTTATTTTTCTGCTTTTAATGTGTTTAATGAGATAAAAGACTTTTTGTAGCAACAGCTGAAACTATTCAGTTTGATTGGGGATTTCATACTGGACTCCAAGCTGATCTTGAGTCAAAAGAGTAATAAATATATCCATCTAAGCCAAGTGTATCAGGAGCATTTGATTTTTTTTTTAACCACTCAGCCTCACAAATCTTGGTTTAATATTGATGCAAACAGCTTCACTGAAATATTTAGCAGGAGCTGTTATGAAGCATAGCAGATATGTTGCTAATAATGCCAATTTCTATTCAAACCCAAAGCAGGTTGTTATTAGTAGCAATAGACTTATTTTCTTTTGTGTATAAGAAAAAAGGAATCCACAAATTATTAGATATAAAATACAAAGTGCAAGGCACTAAAACTATCTTCTTTTACTCTATGTTTTAACCATCATATTTAAAATGTAAATATATTTGTGTGATTAGAAATTGTCTAAAAGCATGCTTGATTTTGTACACAATAGCAAATCAAGAACTGTAGCTGAAGCCGGTAACCCAGGTCAGCCAAGATGAACCAGTAAAAGCAACTCTGAAAAGACTCAGAGATATATTTTCTTTTTCTTTTTTAATAAGAGCGCACACAGAACAGGAAGAACATCAGTGACTTCAGTCTCTGGCCTTCTAACCAAGAAAGGACTTGTGAAGGTGAATGGTTTGCAGACGAAGGGGATATAAAAGAGACAAAAGCAGGATAAAAATTAAATAAAAAGTAGCTGTCTTAAACTGTAATTGCACTCCTCTGCTGAGCATGCTTTCAGATATATAAATGTGATTTACCATCAGCTTGCAACTACAAATCAGGTCTTAAGAAACACTTGTGCTATGAAATTGTTTAATCTCATCAAGCTCTGCTTTCACAGCAAGCCATAAATCACAAAGTCTTTGTTATCATAGACCTCCATGAGCGCCTCTCAGGCAGGCAATGGATCGTGGGTATATATAATCCTGACTGCACAAACAGTGGGGTCGTCGCAGCCTGAAATACTTTCATAATAGCCACTGTGCAGCTGGTGGAACACAAGCCTATGATGGATATCTCATTTCCTACAGTCGGCATCTATTTCGAGCAAATTATTACCACATAAATTTCTTGTCAACAGAAACGGCCAATTAATTAAGTTAAAAATTTACTCATGATCACATCTACAAACCAAATAGAACTGCAAGGCAATTTTACAGTTACTGAATATACTGCAGGTCAGTTTAATGAATAATTTTTAACTTTGTCATAAACTCAAAGACAGGCTAATATCTTGAGGAACCTGACTGGAGAGCAGCTGCCAACAGATTTACACAAAATATATTTATGCAGATTTTGATTGCCGACATCTGGGGACAGAAATAAACTTTGTACAATTACAGAAACTTCACAGGAATATGAAATTTCCTCTTTAAAAATAAGCAACTTTTCCTCTAAAACACTGTACTTTAATGTGATAAAATGATACAGAATTGTTGTTCAGGGAAAAAATGGCTCATTATCAAAGCCGAGACCTATAATAAGTGAAACACTGTTGATTAGGTTTGCTTTTAAAATTATTTTGTTTCCAAGCTTCTAAAAGTGCATTTTGCACACATATTTATCTCATACACACATAAGGTAGTCATAATCAGTGGGTGGAGATAATAGGATGTTTTTTCACCCTCAACAATGAATAAAAGTTATTCTTTCTAAGGAGTCTTCACATCAGTTAAAACATTGTCAGCAGTGCAGTGCAAGAGAAAATTTAAGCTATGCCTTCCATACAAATCAAAGTGGGCAGATTGACAGAGGCATGAATATAGCTACTTACTTTGGCTTATTATAGACATAAAATGGGTCTGCATGAGAACACGCACATTCGTAAGTACTCCATAATTTTTATTCTAACCTTCTTTCACCCTCTTCCCCCATACACACATTCTTCCTTAAGTGAAAGCAAATATACCCCAGCCACTGCTAACTATGAGATCAAATAGCCTTTGTCAACAGATAAAAGTTAGAGTCCTAATTAAAATATGGAGTGGCTTTTGTCTCTATGTAGATGCCTCACTTTTATTAGAGGCAGGCAATGACCCTAAGTAGGAACGGGGACAAAATGGTTTGACATTTGTGGTGATGTGACTTTTTTTTAAAAAAATTGTATGCACTTCTGTTGGTCTGTTTTCATTAAAATTAAGATATAAATATTATGTATTTCAATAATATATAATGAATCAGCTGTATAAATCTTTGAAAGGTTAATAATTAATGGTATAATCAACGCCAAAAAAAGCAGACATTCCTCATCATAAAATTCCAAGTGGGGAAAAAATGCCTAAGAAAAAAGAGTCAAATAAACCAATCTGAAAAAACCACCTCCCCCTTACGCTACTCCTGGCAAAGAGTTAGAGTAAACAGGTAGGCCTTATAGAAGTTCAGGAAACAAGCATCACTGGTCAGAAATGGAGAAAAAAGTACTTGTAATTATACCAAGGGAACACCAACTTTAAAACCTACACTAACTGTACCTGTGGCAGAATGGGAAAGGAAATCATGGCATAAAACATCCGGAAAAGGCTGATCACTCAGGGATGAGATCAAAATTATTTAGGGAGCTTGAAAGTTGAAAAATCCTTTTTGTTGTATTTAGAAATTAGCAAAGTGTTACAGGGCAACAATGAAGGAGTCATCTTTTTCCTCGCTGTAGCCCTCTGGATTTGGAGGTGAGGTGACCACTACTGCTATGGACAACTGAGCTCATTCAGGAAGGTATAACTGGGCATAGGGAAAATCATGTAGACAAACTTAATCTAATTTTATTTGGTTTGATTCCTGAGTTTATTGGATGATTAGTTTTCTAACTTATGATCTAAAAAACCCATGTGATTCACAAACTGATAAATGTTTTTAGTGGCAGCTCTGAAAAAGGAAGGAAGGAAAATATCCCTCAAAGTTCTGATGGAGTTAAGGTGCCATCACAGCCGAGGAACAAGATGTCAAGGTGTCAGAATGTTGCAAAGATGCAACAATTGTGCCTTTTATAGCAGAATTGACTAAAATTAATTTTCACAACACTCAGAGAGCACAGACACGAAGTACCTACACAGGTTTACAAGACAAAGAACCACACTGTTGAGATTTTTCTTGCAGTTTGAACTACAGCTAAACTGTGACTTTCTCCAGCTAGTTCTTTTTGCTCCTTTTTTTTTTTTTCTGGCTTTGTACCTTTATTTTAGAAACCTTACAAAGCTACACTCTTAACCTTAACTGGAGGTCTAATGGTTCTGATCAAAGACGTCGTATGAAGGGTGGGAAGTCTGAACAACAGTTGTTTTCATTTTAAGGGCTGTTGTTTTCTTTTCCTTTTGAAGAAGAGTCAGCTTGGTTTATTTTAGACATTTTTCTGAGAGTTATACTAGTCTGACATTAGTTATAAACTCTTTTAATGACTGATTCAAGACATTTTTTCTTTCTGGAGAGAGAGGGAAAAAAAGAAAACAATAAACAAACACAAAGTCTAGGAGTTAGATGGCTCATGGTGTTTGGAACAATCTTCACATAGTATGCAAGAAAAACATTTCAAAGTATTTCCCATTTGGGACAGCATAACGTAAGAATAATAAAACACTTGAATACCCCTCACTGTATATCCCTGCTTCTAAAGCAGATAAATGTTTTTTGAACAAAGACTTTGGAACATGTTTAAAAAGAAGCAGATCTTTAGTATGTTTCTGAACCTGCATTTCTGAAATTAGTTACAAAATTAGTCAAGAATAAGAAATAGGAAATACAAGGTAAGTTTTCCTACAGTTACTATCAAATAATCAGCTACTTTGACATCAAGGACTTTTCCACATTTCTCTTCTATATGGAAAAAATTGAAAATTCAGCAAAGAACGGGAAAATAGGAAATGGCTAAAGACAAAAAAAAAAGGTCATAAAAAGTAGATACAACTAAACAGTTGCAGATTTTTGGGAAGACAGCACCAATAAAAAACCCTCTCAAAAATTGAGAACAAAGTTGCCAGGAAAAAATGCTTTGATTAATTCTGAGTGATTATGTTAAAAAAAACTTAGACTTACTTGGTTAAGAATAAGTATGTGTAATCAAGAAATCTTTAATCAAAGTAACTGCGAAATGGACAACATATTATATTGTATTGTCAAGCTAAAAAAAAATGCAATGGCTTTTCAGGCTAAACCTTATAAATTGGTGTTTGTATATGTGTTTGGGTGGGTGATGGGGGTATCATTCTCCATCCAAACTACATTATAATGGTAAACATTACAGTACTTCTTGTGCACTTTCTGTGCAATGGTTAAACTTTATTATTATTATTATTTTAGATACCATCTACAACTTGCTACAATGTTACTCAGTAGGCTTTGAATATCCCAAGAGACACTGAGCATCCTCTGGATGGTTTGGGTTTCAAGATTTCTGAAGAATTTGTGAAATCCTTAAAGGAAATATGAGGAAAAAAAATTATTGGGTAAAATTTGCTAAATGCTGTGCATCTGATAATTACTAAAACTAAATTGAGCTACCAAAATAATTTAGGAGGAAAAAATAATTTGGAGATGGCTTCACGGATCATAGAAAAGTGTTCTTTATTATTTCTTCTCCTTAGGAAGCAGGAGAAAAGGAAAATTTCATATTCTGCATCATATTTCCATGTGGGAGCCTTCTACTTTGCAGAATGAGTACATAATTTTGGTTAACATGATTTTTCTAAAACAACAATTTGGCTGAAATTTTATTACACCATATGGTGTCTTTCCCTCACAGTGTCATCATGAAAGCCATCAAAAATATTGGTAATTACCTAACCACAACATAAATTTCAAATGTTATTTGCTGATCTCCTACCAGTGATGCTATTTTTCCATAACAAAGTTAAAACTTCAAGAAAGAGAAGCGTACGAACACAAAACCACCTAATCACTTCCCACTCTTCTTTAAGATAAAGAAGAAAAAATGGAATGACCAAATAATTGAGGAAAATCTACATATTGACTTCTAATGATGCCATATGTAACTTCACTCAAAATTTAAAACACTAAAAACATTAAATTCTATGTTCCAGTATTTAATTCCTATCTATTCAACAACAAAATGATCCCAACTTTGACTTACAGTCTTCATTCCTGAACTAGAAGATGATTATAGAGGATCATGCCACTAAAGTTCTTGAAGGATGAAGTAAACTTACAAGGCTGTGCCCCTGAGGTACCAATCAAAATCAAATTCCTTGTTACCATCGCCTCCTCTGCTCTTTACTCTTCTCATTCATCCACATATGGGTGGTTTACTATGGCAAAGGCATTAGTTCTGCCAGGGAATTTTTATTTAAACTGCATGTAGCAAAGTTCAATTCCCATACACACAAACTCTGTTTTATAAGACGCAAACTAGACATAAAATAAGCAAAAGATGCCCCAATACTTAGGTACCTTTCTAGGTGGATAAGCATAACTGATTTTGTCCATTAGGAGACACTACAAAGAAGAAAGAGGAACAAGAAATATAATCTTATTCATATAAAGGGTTTTGCCAAATACTCATTCCTCCTAAGATGAAAACATATTACATGTTCCTATTACATGGAAGACCATTAATTTACATTTAGGTTTTAGTAATGTTAGTAAAGCATAATTTTAACTACTGTAATATTACTGAATAAATTGGATAAAATCATCAGAGCATCACATTTTTTTCCTATTCTATGCATGATTATTATATTTATTATATTTAACAAGGCACTTAAATTATGAGATCATCATTATCATCTCTGTGTACATAAATTGTGAAATCTACAAGTACCAGTACAATGTCCATGCCTTCGCTTGGTAACCATGATACACAGACAGAAAGGAAGAGAGTCTCTGACCCAGAGACCTAGAAGCTAAATCTCCTTTCATGTTACAGAAGTCCCTCTGTGAAGGAGTATAGGTAATGCACTACACAACAGCCATTTAGAGGTGATATTGAAAACAGGAGTGCAGAGCTCCAAATCCTGACAGAAAACAAGAAAAAACATGGAATGAGAAATTATGGATGTGATCTGTTACTGCATCAATTTATAGAACGTCTCTTAAGATTCATTAGTGTCCTAATGCCTCAAGTTAAATATGCCAGAGATTAATTGGAAGTAACACAGGTAATCCTCATCTTTGTAAAGAATTAAAGCAGTTAGTTCATAGAAATAGTCACCTACTTATTTCTAGATGTCAACTTCATTCCACTGAAGAATACCATTTCTGAAGATGCTGTTGTGAGCAGAACAATCTTGTTTTGATTAATTATTCAGTTTGGTAAAATTACAGCTTGTTTAAAGGAGCATAAGCAATCTTTCAGAATGCTTCACTTGCTTCGCTTGCTTCTTATACATAAGAATAATTCATTCCAGGTGTAAATTTACTTAATTAAGAAGCAGTATCCCATCTTTCTCCATGTGAATGAATAAATCTAAACCCACAAAACAAATTACATAAATCAAAAATTGACATTATAGTCCTGAGCTCTTAAACAGATTATGCAAGCTAAAAAAAAATGGCAAACAAAAAACCTCCCAACAAACAAACTGGCAGTGAAGGAAGGGAGGATATACTATACAGAAATCCCTTTCACCACCTGAACTAATAGAACAAAAATTTGGATGCTTTATATTATTCATTCTGTATTATTAATAACCAGTATTCCTTTGCTTTCCATATTGTTCATATTTGTTGTATTTTATGTTCTTCCAGCACTGTTACAGGGCCCTTCTTTCTTTTTCTAAACCACTGAAAAGATCAGGCAGCAGATCCTTGAGAATTGCAACATGAGCGTATGCTGACAGGTAGTTCAACAAGACTCTGCCATCATGGCAGATGTATTTCCAAAAAAACCAGTCAAGAACAAAGCATCTTTACAAATAACTTAGGCTATATTGGAGTTTTCTGTTTAATTTCAATTACTTGAGCCATGAAAAACTATCTGTATTAGAGGCAAACCCACACAAACTCAGAAAAGACAGTATAATGCTTTCTTATTCTCTGTGAATTGAAGATACAACCTATTAATCACTTCAGATAGTACTGTTGGGGTATTTTATTAATTATATTAGTGATATTATTTGTTAGATTTTGGTTTTAATGTTATAAGATTTTAAAAGTTGTTTATCAATATTACCTTTGCTAGTATATCTATAATTAAAATTAGCTGTGAACAAATCAAGAAGCTGAAATATTAGCCTTCCATTAATATGCTTTTTCTATCACATTTTCCTAATGTTATATCCAAGTCATTAACAAATATGCACCTAGAAGGATTTGCAAAAGGATTATGCAAATTATTATGGCCTACTTAACACTTGATTTACTTTGTCACTGTTAGGTGCCTTGTATGACAACCATATCCACCTGAACAAAGACAATTGGCAAATATAAGGAAACAAGCAACAGGCTGTTACAAGAAGACACTCTAAAAGAGAAAAACACAAGACTGACTTGCAGGCCTCTTGTAAGAATATTCTGCAGCTATTTAAAAGAGATTTAAGATAAACATTCTGCAACTACACCTCAGAATACCACTGCCTTCAGGTCATTTCTTTCTCTCTTCATGTAGAAAAATATGTTCCCAAAATAGTACTTGGAGTACAAAATTTAAGGATAATTTGAAATTTTAACTTATGAAACCAGGATTTAGATATGTTGCTGTTAATGAAGAATGTAAAGTATATTTCATAAAATTCAAATATATACTCTTCGATCACAGAATGAATTGGTTATTAATGTATTTGTAAAGTTTAATGTATAACTATTCAGGGGATCTTTAAAACAATTGACTGTTATTCTACTACTTTAGCCTCCCTATCTTGTTTCTAAATCATCCTCATGTGAAGATTCTCTGAACACATTTCATAATCAAAGTTTTGAAAAAGTCTGGTGTAGTTTCTTTTTTTTTTTTTTTGTAGTCCTCCTGAAGAATAAAAAAAAATCCCAGTGCAAAATCCAATCTAAAATTAAATTATGTTTGAAGATTAAATTACATTAACGACAGATAATAATATATATCACTAGAAAGCAAATATAGCCCTGAAAATGATCACTGATATACAAACTCAGAGATTAAACACAAGCTTAGCAGAAATTGAAACACTGTAAAGTATGAAAATGAAAACTTTATTTCT
This sequence comes from Lepidothrix coronata, assembly GCF_001604755.1. Taxonomy (NCBI): domain Eukaryota; kingdom Metazoa; phylum Chordata; class Aves; order Passeriformes; family Pipridae; genus Lepidothrix; species Lepidothrix coronata. Next base: position 6,159,891 of record NW_016690197.1, read on the forward strand.
GATCTATTTTTGATGCACTGAACTTGCTATGTAAGGTCAGTAACTGATGGGAAAAAAAATTACTCTCAACCCTACTTTGTCAGAAAGAATGAAACAGAAACAGAAAGAAATTTCAGACCCCAATTAAGCAATCACAATCAATTACATCGTCTTGAAGTCACTTCCCTAACTACTTCGAGCCACAATGAACTATCTTTGAACAATCTCCTCTTTCCTAGCTCCTTGGGAGCTAGGAAATAAATTGTTGCTTGGCAATGGAAATACCATCTGGGATTTTTAACCCTGCCAGGTATTCCTACTTGACTTTTGGCTACTTTAAAGATTATAGTGAAACACAGCCTCTCCTTATACTGGACAAGAACCCAACTCCTAGAAGGTTCTTACAAGAGATGAGGGCTATCAGGGAATAAATTTCACTCTGTTATCACCTTAGAGATGGATTAGCAATAGCTAGACATAAAAAAAAGTGATTATCCATACCAGTGAATAGGAAACAATAAGAAATACACTGGGCATATGCAAATTTTCATAGAAAACAGAGTAATTCTGAGCCAAATAACACCAAGTGAGATTCAAACAGTGCAAATATAACCAACAGATCTGATGCTGCCCTACTACTCAGCATCAATATTAAGTGGCAATCTCTGGGGATGATTGCTTTCAACACATGAACTTTGACCTCAAAAAGCAGAGATAAAACATCTCAAGAAAGGAAGGAATAGGAACTGTAAAATCTGTAGAATTAGCATCTAGTAATACTGCAAAATAAACTCACAGTTCTTAGAGCATTAATGTAAATCTGTGGCCTTTCAGAGCCTAGAAGTCACCAGAAGTTTCATTTAATATTTTCAGACAAAATCTAAAGAGGAGTAAGCAATAAAACCTATAATTACCAGCCATAAATAAAGCAGCAAAAAGCATGATGCAGTGCCCAAACAAAATAATAATCACATGTGTGTGTTGCGATGGGAGGAAATAGGGCAGTAAAATGAATAACCAGGCTTCAAGCCACGAAGTCAGAGATGCCCCTGATACAACAAAGGTTTAAGGACACTTTGCTGATTTACTTTGTGACAGGCTGACACTCTTGTAAGCATAATGCTCAAAAGCTCATTTCAGCAGTTTTAAGCAGCACGGCACTTTTTCCTGATTTATGACTGGTTTATGGTAGTTGGAAATGGACATAGTCATTGTGGCCATAGTTCGAAATGAAGTCAAGGGATGTCCTTGATGCAGACCCAGTGTCAAAAATGAAAACTATGATAAAAATGAAAATGATTGAATACACCTTGATAATTTAGCCCAGTGGTAAAAAGGGCAAAGGGAAAATATGATTCGCAGTGCAAGCAAAGATTACACTCTTTGGAGAAGTAAATTCAAGACTGTTACTACATAATGGGCATGTTTTCAGAGATCAGCAGTCAAAGCCACTGGTTGGCTCGTAAAAATTATTACAACACATGCATTACATTGAATTTATGCATATGACTTCTGTTTGCTTCTTTAACTACACTAAATTTTCATTTACTCCCTCAGCTGGTCCAGAAAAGAACTGTTAGATCACAACACAAACAATACACTCCGCAGATTAAGCTTCCAAATCCAGAGAAGACAACTGCTTACAATTTCTCTATCAAAAGTAACAGCTTTGGAATAGAGTTTATGAAAGGGAGTCTGTGGAAGAGATCAAGCAAGTCAAATAAAAGTATTTTTGTTTAGTTCACTTACGTGTATTAACCTCAGGAATTTACTAAAATATATCGAATCAACTTACACTGGATCTACAAGACAGTGGGTCTGACTTTGAAAGTTACTCAGTATCAGCCAGTGAATCCATTTAAACCAAGAGGATAAGAATATCATAAGAATCACAGTTAAAGTGACTAAAAGAACTACTAGTTGTTTAATCCATTACCTGTGAACTTCTTTAGGTATTTTTTTCAGATTCAAAACATTTCCAGTATGAATACAAGCATGAGAGACGGGGGAAATATTTCAATCAGAAAAAAAGTCATGATCTTTCACATGAAAGCTGTGAAAGTTTAGAAGTGTGCAACTGCCTGAAATGACTTAAGGGATAACTGTCACAGGAATTAATACAGTTTGAATGTTTAAAAATTCCAACAGATTCCTTTACATTTTGAAGGCTGTCTGATTCCTGCTGTGAAAGCTTAATGTCTTTACATTTGATGGAGAGTTGTGGCTGTTTTCAGTATACAGTTGACTAATGCTTGTTTAATGGATTGGAATGGTCAACAAGTGTCAGAGATATAAGCACAAAAGGTTAAGTTAGGAGTAGAGTATTTATTCCCTTTTCTGTTGACATACTGTAAGCTATCCCTTAGAAAGAATGGTGAAGGGCAATGAGATGAGAACTTTTAAATACAGAAGCTACCGAAAATAGTTACAAATTAAAATACAATGCATAAACCCCCCCAACAATGTCCCAGGACATCCTAGCAGAAAAAAACAGAGTTGCAGCTAGAGATCACAGCTCAAAATTTGTGGAGCAGTACAAAATTACTAAAACAATTTTAATGTGTAAGTGTTGGGAATAAAACAAATCTAAACTGGCTAAAATTACAGAAGAGAGATCATTCTTCAAGCTTCCTTATACAGCTACTGTTAAACTTCCAGATTCACAAGAAAATACCAGCTGAAGGTATCTATCTTGACTAACACCCCTCAATGACTTTCAAATAAGCCTCTCCAGCACAACCCTAAAATGAAGCAGAGTCAGAAACCAGCTATTTAAACATGTGAAATACTAAATATAGGAGGATTTTATGAAATACCAAATAAGAAAAGCACACAGATGGCTTTCTCACCTCTGTATTTTTTTCCTAGAATCTGTTTACCTTCAACGCTGACAATTCTAAGTGATTTACCCACTACATTCTTCAAATCCAAAGTTCCTGGAAAGACGAGGCAGCATTTAATAATATCACACTTCTATTGAAACCACTATTTATCTATTTGTTTATTTATGTAAGAGTATATTTATTGGAAAACAGATTCAAGAATTCTGGGTGAATTGATAGAAGTGCTTGTGTTCTCTAAAAAAGTGATTTTAAAAACAGTATACAGAAGAAATAAATGTTCTGCAAATTCTAATAACCAATCATTCAATATGGTGCACTCTCTATCCAGACATTACTCTGTGTGAGCATTACAGTGATAAAAAAATATAAAATAAAGGACTCCACCTTTCAGTTACTCCTCTGCCTACAGTGGGGATACAGAGTCTTCAGCACCAGTTCAGCTCTACATCATTCTGTCACATTGGGGCACTTCTCAAAACAGAGATACCAAAATTTATTACTGAAAGAGGAGCTCAGGTATTCTGCTGAGATTCATACATCAATGTTCTTTGAAAACAAAAATCCTTAAGCATTGCTTTCCTTTTAATAGTTCACAACCATATAGCCACAGAAGTCAAATACCTTCCACACAGACCCAATACAAAACAAGTAAAATCAAGTTTCTCTTGTCCCTCTTTCTTTAACTGAGGACTTCCTATGTCAACTATTTCACTAAAAAATTACCAAGTCATCATCAGCTGCGGCTAAACCAGAAAGTACACATCATTTAGAATAAAGAGTAACAGTAAAATGAACTTAATAAGGCAAACTTTTGAAGCCAGCCTTGGCAGGAATACAGTTTTCATTTACAGTCTGAGATTAATAGCTAAGAAATAAAACTACAAAGATAGGAGCTTGTTGGCCTTCCAATTTTAAGACCTTAATGGGTGAATTTTTAGAAAAAAAAAAAAAAGAAAGAAAGAAGAAAAATAAAAGAAAACGTAAAGGCTAAAATCTGTCTTTGGCAAAGTCTTTTTTAAAGCTTGTGATATAAACAAACCAAAGAAAAACAATGAAACCAATGAATCTCTGTGCTCAATAAAACAGCCAAAACATGGATCGTATATTCACAGTATGGAACAAGTAAAATCCAAATCTCAGGTCTGATTTTTATTGTTTGAATTAGAAGAAAAGTGCCTCAATCAAGCTCAATCTTCATATCTGAATTTAAACTCAAGTTCTGACAAACATGAGAAGAGTGGAGCAGGAAGGTTCACTGCTCAGATGCAAACAAGCCTAGAGAGACATTTCTTTTGGTAAAATTTTCATTTCTGTACATAATCATCACCCAAAATATTGGGCTTTTCTTATCTGACTTCAAATCAATTTTATAGCTAATCTGGTAATCATTTCCATCAATCCTCTCAACTGTTTATATATTCAAAATACACAGGAAGCCAGGACACAGGAATCATTGTTACCCAGACAATACTGAGAGAGGAAGGAAGAAAGAGAGCTCACGTGTGCGAGAGGCACAAGCAAATGTCAGAAAGAAAGCGTGCAAGAGAGCGTGAGGATGTGAGAGAGGAGAGGGGATGAGCAGAAGTGAAAGAGAGGAAGCGTGCAGGCAAGTGAAGGGACACGTGAGAACAAGGAAGAGCACGTGAGGGAGGGGATAAGGGGAGGGGAGAAGAGGAAAGGGGACGAGGTGAGGAATAAAGGCAAGGGGAGAGAGGAAGGGCAAAAGAAGGTGGGATGAAAAGCACCTCAGAGAGAATAAGTTGTTCTGATAAAATCAAATTATAAGTTTGTCTAGTAGAGCTAGATATGAAACACACATCTTTTTTATCCAAACCCTGTATCTTAAAGATCTTTGCTTGTGACACACAGCTAAACAATGAAATGAGTCATGTGACCCTGATGGACTAGTAGCCAGGGTGATATTGAGTTTTACACGCTGTATATTTTCTTTATTTCAATTGAGCATGGTTTAGATCCAGCCCTTTTGTTTTAGTAATTTCAATATAGTTCAATCTGTTATATTTTTATTTGATTCAATCCATAGTATTATGTTTTATTTTATGTTTTTCAGCTCACTACATTTTTAATCAATTCTCTTACGTGCTTTATTCAACTCATTAAAATGTATATGTTATGCCATGTTTTATTTATTTCAGTATGAGGTATATCAATTTTGCTGTATGTTGCATTAAGCCCTCAGCATGTTGTATCTATTTCTTCATCTGTTACATCCATTTTGTCACGTGTTCTAGCACAGATTGTATGTGTTTTGATACAGTTTTACATCCTACTTACAATTTTTTTTAGAGCATTTGTGTGGTAATAATGTGATTTGGTTTTCATCTGCTCCAGCATTAATTTTATGTGAGATGCCTCATACCTAAAAAGCAGTGAGGTAAAATACAATGTGCTTGCTGTCAATAAGCACGAACACATATGATTTCATCTTTAACTTTATAAAGAATAATTCCTAGAAGACACCATGGTGTGCTGTTGAATACATTTGAATTGTGTTTGAATTTCTAAATGTCATCTTCAGTGGGAGTTGAGTATGTTTCTTTGAAAACTATAGGAGACTAAAATAGTCTCCTATATGTTACATTTCACCTTCATATTTTCTATGCTCTTCTCCTTAATGAATTATGGAATAAGAAGTAGAATTCCATTTCATAAGGAAATAAAACAGCAAACTCCAAGCATTTAAAGAACATTATCTCTGAAAATCAGGATGTATCTTTTTTAAACAGTTCTATGTTTTTTAGTCTATAGATTTTATACTAGTGACATGTAGATTCCTTCTCTTTTTCTGTATTTGTTTTGTTTGGAGACAGATACAGCCATATTTGAGGGATTTTGTGCACACGTAAGGAGGGGAAATTTTAAATCTCAGCCTCTTTTTATTAAAAAGCAAATAAAATAGTTTACCTCAGAAGACAGGACAGAATTGTTAACTATCAAACTATTAGCAAAATTACGTTGTTAATAATGAAAATCAGAATAAAACAAAAATTAATTTGCCACATAAGCAGAAGAGTAACTTTGGCCTTATGTGTAGCTATGCCCCTGGATTTGGGAACGAAGAGATGGACTGCAAGACCATCAGACACTTAAAGAAGAGGGGTTTTTTCCCTATGTCTTTGCAAAAACATGAAAAAATTGCATGTATTACATCTAACAAATGGTAAAGTACTCTCAGTTATATTCCCATTTGGTTTGCCATTTATTATCCTGGGCAATGCCATGAAATGGAATCCGCATGGCTCTCTCTCTATTCCAAATCACAATTTTCCACGTTTAGCACATGCTGGTTCCTTCTTCCTGAGAACTGACTGCCCTGTTCATCAAAATGGAGTAAGTTATCAATTTTGGCATAGCCTGTCCTCTTCTCTCTTTTTAATTTAGGATATAATTTGAAAAGTTTCCTTTAATTACTCATCCCAGATAGGCTGGTGAAACATGATATATGTTGCCCTGAGGACAGAGATCATTAAATGTGCTAGAAACTGCTGTAGGAAGGCCCTCTGCTCCATTGTCACCTCAACAGAGGCTCCTGTTCCCTGGCTGCTCCACATCTGACAAGCCACACTAGAGACCCACCCACATCTGGGTGCCACTGTGCCAACACGCACATTCACCTTCAGGGCTGCCGACCTGGATCAACCAGATAATTTTCCGTCTCCCAGCAGAGGGGGGATGACTTGAGCCTCTTACCTTTCCTGTTTCAGAAAACTACTGTATGATCTAGTTGTCAAGAGAAATGGAGAAAAGACAACTCCTTAAAGAATATATATGGAGTTTCAATGTCCATTCCAAACTAATTCAGCGAAAGCTTATAAGACAATGTCATTGTTGGGAAAACAGACAAAATTCTAATAGTTCAGTCTTTTCAGGTTTGTAGGACAATGTTTCCAATCTAAAAGCAAATAATATCATAGACATTTAACTATGGAATAATTTTTATACCCATGCAATGGCTCAATACAATGGAACCATATACTATGAAAAATTGGCTTGGGCTTTTGCTTCAGGGTTTAAATAATTCTCAGGTCTTGTGCTCAGGTCATGCTGGCATGATCTTCACGGAAATTAACATTTTCTATTTAACACAAGTAACGTAACACTCCCTAAGTTTTCATATTTCTGAAAGGTGGAGAGTTGAGGAAACAGAACTTCATTCTTTTTACAACAGACACATAAAAGCACCCCATGTAATACCTGATCCCCCAGCTCTTTGCTCTAATAATATGAAAACCATTTGATCAACATACATTTCAGCTACAGATTTAATGCTTAACACATCTGAAAATGTGTGTGTATAAGAGTATTATACAGAATGGAGACTACCTTACACCACTGGAAATTTTGGCATTCAGATGGACTACAATACATTTGGAGATACCACACTGAATTTACTCCAGCTTTGTGCTGAATCATGAACAACAAAGAACTGGGGCCATGCTATGTTATTTACTTGCTTCCAATATTAGAATATAATGTGCAGCACTGGCGAGACACATTTGGGACTGAATAACATGATACCTATATTCTAGAATAACAGTAATGAATCCATTTTTAATTATTTCTTTTAGTGTGCACTTGGGCTTGCATAAACAATCTGCATGCTCTGATTCTGTGCATCAGTTTTCAAATCAGTGCAAAAATTTTTACATCTGACGTCCAAACCACTTAAGCATAATTTATAATGGAAATGCTGACACCAAGCTAACTGTGGTGGCATGAACAATGCCCATAGAAAACAAAAAGCAATGTTTCCTTGAAATGTATTGCAAAGTTCAAAACTCAGATTAAAAGCATATGAACCTGAAATAATTTTATTGATGACCATATTCTGTGACCTCAAACAATCCAGAGGGTAAGATTTTGAGAGTCATGACTTCCTAAAGTTTTCTTTAGAAAACTCTAAATCTGTAAGCTGTCTAGTCTAACTACTCTTATATGTATTTTCAAAACATATATGCTTATTTTTAGCATGCATTGTGGCTATTGGTATGCATGGGCACATTCTAATATTGTCCCCCACAACAAAAGCCATCATTCTGGCAAAAGGAGACAGGAAAACCTAACACTCTCCTACCATGACCAAGATGGTAAGAGCTGCTACAGTTGCCAAATACAATACACAAAACATTTAATTTATAATAGTTAGAACTTGGCCCTTGACCAAGTCCAAAGAACTATGTCTTATTTCACTTGCTCTTGAATCTGTCTCTTTCAGAGATAAATGACTGTGCTGTTTGCCAGTTCTCTCCTCTGTTTGGCGTTTTGTTTAGCTCCGCTTGTGACAAGCCAAGAGTTGATGCATCTGCTTGAATGTGTAATATACATCTTTGGTCAACTTAGCTTTTTTCCTTGACAATATTATGTCAAACAATCACATCACAACTGGCTCTGATCTCTTTGTTGTTAGCTAATAAATTAAAGAGTATTTATTATCTGCAATCCTTTTTTCCCTTTTAATGGTGACACATTTGTGGTGAATTACAGGGCAGCTTTATAAACTAGGCTGTGGGCCAGTATCAGCCCCTGCGTTCATGTGAATGTTCCCTCTCCCACTTGGCCTCCCAGCCTGGTGGTAAATCAAGGCAGCTGTCACAGCACACTAAGTTAGTGTGCGTCATTGGGGAGAGCAGGAAGCGTTGGGGGTATAATTCTGTCCATCAAACTAATATGTTATATCAGTAGCTTTGTAATCTTCTGCTATAAGTTATGGGAAGTGACACCTAAGAATTCACTTTGAAAGCAATGTGTTCCTCAGACTTTAAGCCAAAACAGACCCAATCTGCAGCAAGAGTTCCTCTGTTTATACGAGCGGATTTGCAGCAGCTAGCAGCCCCATCGCTATCAATGCAGCAGTATTTTACACATTCCACTGCAAGCCTCTCTCTGTTTACAGTTTTTGCAGCAGAATTTGTAAACTTTTAAAACATGATTTCTTCCCTTCTCCTTCTTTACCCTTGCTTTAACCTCCAGTAGCAGGATAGATAAATATACTCCTTGAATGTTATCATGACAAAGTGAACTCCTGACAGATAGGAATGAATGGGAGACCTATTTCCCTTGTCCATACCCCCTTCAACCTTTGCCTTGACAAATGTGGGAAATAGCTGCATAGGACAGGAGAAGAATACACACAGCACTATGATAGGAATGTCAGCTTTTTTGTTAAATGTTCACATGATAGTGAAAGAAATGAGTGAAGATAACCTTAAATAGGAAACGTGTTTTCTAAAAAGCTTCACAGAGATCCAGTTCTCACTGTATTTCCCCTAAAAGCATGGCTTATTTTCAGCGACTATTTTTAATGCTTTTGAAGACCAACAAAAGAGGAACTTGGACTCAATTAAGTGTTTTTGTGAGGTGTGATTTGATCTGAAAGAAGTCTATGGGGCATCTTCAAAGAGTCAAAACCAGACAAGCATGTCCCACAACCCTAACACACTGAAATCAAAGATGTATGCTAAAGACATTAAATATCTGTTGCCAAACTATTTTTAAAAAGTTTTAGTATTAAATCCCACAGAAGTTTGTTTTTATAATCTTTGTAATCAGTAGTAAATATAAAAAAAGCCCCAGAAAACAGTACTCTCTTTATCCTTAAATCTAAATCCAGAGGCTATTACAATGTAGAAAACACTTCTTGGGAAAATCTAACTTCATTTAGTCTTAACACACAAGTACTGTCATTGTCTCATCAAACATTGGTTCCAGCTTTCCATCGATGAATGTCATTTACAGTGGAATTTTAAAACATGTTCAAAACAGTTAGAGATACTTCAATTCCACTAATCTGTGCAATATACAAATGCTGTTTTAACTTTCATTATAATGTCAACTTGAAAATCGCAAATGATATTTCACAGGATCACATGGCATACCACATTGCTTCAAACCTTAAGAAATCTTGTGTTTAATAGCATTAGATCTTGTTCACATGACTTAAAAATTTGAAAATTTGTATGTCAGATTTGGTCAAACATTAATAAAAAGAAACATTTTCTCTTGAAAGTAACCTACTTAGAAACTACTTTTCTTTTATCTATTCATCCCAGCTAACTAAAGCAGCACTGATTTTGGATCTTTCATCTTTAATAACATTTAAAAAAACATATTTAAAAATTTGGTTCTGGTTTGTTATGCTCTGAAAAAAATTTGTTCTTGTTTAAAAAAAAGGGTCTAATTAAACTCACAGTTGATAAGATTTAAAATTAAAAAGTTTCATTATTACATGACGCGTGAGAAACTGCAATTAACATGTTCGCACCAATCACCAGACCATACATCTGTGCAGTTGATTGCAAGACAGTAGGGTTTGCCAGTGCTATGCTTTTCCTGTGGGGTTTACTCACTTGACCCTGGTCTTATACTCTTGCCTGTTACACTTTCATTAAGGTAAAATGTCTCTCTCACATTGCAGAGCCTCATAGTGTCAAAAAGAAACTAATTCTAATTCACTATTTACCTGTAACTAAAGGGGGGAAATAGAGCTTTGTAGAGATTCCAAGGCTAGACTGGAACACTATTTAGAGAGCTTCTACATTGGTGGCTATTTTGCTAGAAATCACGTGCCCATGATGCCTTTCACCCATCCAACACACATGTATGCCAGCATTAAGATGCCATTTATTAAGTCTTGTTCTGTGCTACAAAGCTTTCAAATATCCACCACCACGTGATTATTTTCATTTGGGAAGTGGACTTACAGCTATGGAACATTGGCCATAACCACCCATTCCCTCAATAAAGTATCCAGTTTTAATAAATCCTGAAGAAAAAAGGTCTCATACATCATGGTTTTCCTGCATAAACAGCTAAAAATTTAGTAGTTTTAGCCTCTCTCTCAGGAATAAATCTCTCAAAAAGACATTTTAAAAATACCTCTCCTTAAGATAGACCAGGAAAGCCCAGATCCTGCAAACATCAGGCATTAAGAATGAAGGGAAAATCTTGCTGATCTCTTGACTGATCAGGAATTCCCTACAAAGAGAAAGCTAATGGTTATGGTTTGGGAACCATACTCAGAGATTCAATAGACTCTTTTCTTCTTCCCTTTACACAAGTTCAGCCTTCTCTGAACAAAACTTCTTGCAGCTGCTGAGGACTAAGTCACAGGTGAAGTTATTTGACAAACTACTGTAAAAAACTGAATCAAGCATTCGTGATATTTTTCACAGTTAAAGGAATTTTTCCCACCTATGACTGCTGACTAAGGTGTTCATTCTGAATACCTCAAGTGTAGCCCTACCAGTCTCACCATCAACACATTCATTGTTCCCCACTGCTGGATAATAACTACATTTCTCAAGTCATCTAAAAAAATTATAGCAGTTGCACCACGTTGGTCACCTGAGATTCGGCAATGAAATAGCTTGCTCCTGTTTTCGTGAGTACTCATGTAAAGCCATATAACAATTCATCCAGAGTTCAAAGTATATCAGAGAGACAGACTGTCAGTACACAAAGCTAACATTTGGACCGAATCATCCATCACCAGCTAAGCACTCAGAAACCAAGTAAAGCACATTTTATATAGACAGAGCAGACTCCTGTGACTTCCCCACTGCATGACCACCCTCAAACCAAATGTTACTGTATTTATCAGAAAGATGTTGGCTTTTTTCTTCCTCTATGCATACAATTTGACTAGAACTTTTAAAGAATACAGAACTGAACAATCAAATTTCACTGAAAATAAGCAAAGAGTGGACAGTTTATCCCCTCAGCCTCTTTTGGAATTCCATGCTTTCACTTCTATTTAGGCTTTGGGATACAAAAATGAACACCAACAAAAGACAGTATTTTCCAATTAATTAAACATATCAAATAAGTGTAACAGTATGTCTGTAACAATATGCACAAATCTAATCCGGCATTAAAACATAAATACGGTTTCAGCTGATGCAGACTTCAAAAACATATTCCTTGACCAAGCCCTTTGCCCATGCAGACTTGGTCACAGAGGTTATACTTCAGGGGATTTTTTCAACTTTTCATATTAAAGAAGTCTCAAAATTCTGCAGTATAAGATGATAACATGGTAAACTTTATCCTAGAAAACATTGCAAATTTCAGTTACTTGTAAGGCACTCAGCTTCTCTAACTTGTAGTGATCATGGCTTTTTTTTTGTTCTCTATTGAGAAAGAAGAGAAATAAAAGAAAGAGAAATAATAGACTATCTACTTCTATATTTTTGCAGTAATACAGGACTACTATTTGGTTTTGAGACAGATGCAAGAATGTTAATTAAAAACTAACTTCAAGTAATTTCAAATGTGTCTTCCTAGAGAAACATTCTTTTTTCCCCAACAGAAGCAAAAAATTAACACCTGAGCCAATTATTAATTTCATTTTGGATAATTAGTTAAAAACGGTAGTTCCTCAAGCTATTATATATCTTTAATAAATCTAAAGTCAATGACACTCAATTATGTAAGACATTGTAAAACAAACATTTGGTGAAAAATATCATACTGAGTGATTTTAGAAAAATCCCTCACTTAAATATGTTTTCATTTTACAGCCTTCTTTAACAGCTCTCTCATAATGATACTAATTTAAAGTTGTCAATAAAAATTTCTTCAGCAGTTCTAATGTTTGAATTAGATATGAGAATTTATACTAGAAATTCGTGATAAGAGATGACAATGTACAGCACTACCAGTGAACAGTTTTCAGGATATATTTTATGTACGTTTCTAAATCTAATTGAGGAGGTTTTTTTCTACTATTCACCAGGCTGAATAAATAGTGTGCTTATTCTATATTGATTGAGATTACTCTCTCTTTAGCTACATGCATAGGCATTTAGTGATTTTCTTTTCCAAATCAATTAGAAGCTCTGCTGGTTCAGTGTCTGTTTTTTTCTCTATTTTAACTTGGAAAAAAATATCTGAAGTTACTTCTCTGTTGCAAATGATTGTTTTTTCTCATTTAAACCCATCTTGTTTCAATCTTACACACTCCTTGAGACTGTAATACAAATGACAACCTTCTTCCCTTAATAAAACCAGAAAGTATTAGAAAGAACAAACATCATCTGAGCTAATCCTTCACTTTGCAGTTCTTTCATAAGACTGAGAGATTCTACACTAGCTTTTCTTATTTGTAAAAACACATGGCAGGCACAACAGGACTGCACAACACTGCATACTGGATCTCAACTCCACAGTGAGTTTTGGGATTTTGAACACTTCTGCTTTACCCTTTTGTGCAAATTTCAGTCCTAGAAAAGCAAAACACAATCCCATGGTTGCACCCCAAGCAGACCAACATGTTTACACGATGGTTCATTTGAAAAAGCACTTCCCCGTTAGTGTGAAATGAAGACTGTTCAAATACCAGTGAGTTTTGGAGATGAGAGCCATTTTCTTCCACATATCTCCAAATCTCATTACTGTAAGGAATGGCATATAAACAGAGCTACAGGTTGCACTTGTAAACAGACTGTTTCTCTGGAAGTGTTTTATTAAGGCACTGCCATTTTTTAGCTTTCTGAATCTTTACTGCTGTTTTAAATGGGACATAAGCAGTCATGACCTTTTGTGTCTGATGTCAGAGAAATGAAAAGGCCCAGCAATAAATGGAGTTTACATTGGCTTCATTTTCCAGTCCAGAGTTAAATACACACTATATCCAGCGCACCATACATTCTTGAAAGCTTAAGATGTGATTCAAGCCCTCCTTGTGTGAAGAAAACAGATAACAGCTGGAAAACTGTGGAGCAGTTCCAACAGGGACTTCTGCTTCCTCATGGAGTCCTGCTCAATGAATTACAATTATAATATCTCCATGGTTGTCAAACAACTACTTACTTTAAAAACACCAGCTGTACTATGCTGCCCTTTCTTCTTTTCTTGTTGCAAGACTTATCAAACAACTAAAATATTGTATATTCTTCAGTGAAAGGCTGGCCTGGAAACTTTAAAGAAGATTAGAAGAAAACAAAATAACTTAACTTGTAGTTGCTCTATATACACTAGCTAAAATTATCTAATTCTTCTCTGCTAATGCTTATGCAACTGAATAAAATGGTCTGTATTTGAGAGGATTTAAGTACCCATTTGATTTCTTTTGGGATTGCTTGGATTTATCTATGCAAGCATATCATTGTCAAATCTATCAAAGATTTGATTATCATGACAGCTTTTCATATGCCAGCTATGTGCCAGTTTTCATAAACTTCTATAAAAAATGCTTATTTTCCCCCCTTGTTTAATGTCTCCAGAGTATAAAGCGTAACAATAAAAGATCTAAATCCAAAGAAATATCAGAAAGTAGAATAAAAGCAATAACAATACTTACTTATTTTCTACAAGTTCAATTCTATATTATTAACAGCAATAAATATAGGACTCTTTTGTTTTATACCTTCCACAGGAGTCCAAAGAGTAAAAATAATGTAATATGCAAATTACTGGTTCATTGCAACTGACATCCTTATTACAAGCGCCACTCTTTCCAGGTACTTGAAAGAAGACACAAATTCTAGGATGATAACTAAAATCTCAATGGAAGCTCCTCCACCAACCCTATTACATTTTTCGAAAACAAAAGCCTTAATCAGTTCATAAGGAACAGTATCATCCCTGGGTTTGGTCAATTCCAACTGCTTCTTAGGAACAATCTTTAGCTGTTTCCATACCAATTTGCTCTGAAATTAAGTTTTTCCCTCACTAGCTCTGGGTTTCTGTGCATTGCCTATAATTGGCCATTTTGCTTTCTTGAGGGGCATTCAAACTCACCCTGTGCACTGGGATTCAGATCATGCATTTTCCACAGAGAAAACAGAGCCTGTTTTACTCACATAAAAGAACAAAATCTACATAGGATGACACAGTCTCTACCAACCTGCATTTGTTTCTTCAAAGGTATTTCTCACGTGTAGGTTTCTCAAACTCAGCCTGGGATGGTATTTTTCTACATTTCTCTCTTTTGCCTTCAGCTTCATTCTTGGATGCTTCCCTCTTGAATTCTCATCCCACCTTTTTTTAATACCTCTCTTTGCACTATTTCAGAAGGCAAGCAGGTGACAACGGTAGTTTAAGAATAACAACTCATTTTTCAGCATAGCCAAATTGACAGCCATGGGACAGAGTGCTGGTTAAAACTGGTAATGCTAAATTTGCCAACAGATTTATACAAAGCATTAAAAAATTCTATTTTCCCCAAAGAGTTTAAAAAAAAAATTACTTTCTCTAAGAAAGACAAATCATATTTGGGGAATTATTTATTAATCATTTGTGATTAAAGTCTGCTTCATCCCATAGACCATAAAGTCAGACAAGATCAAAAGGCTCTCTTCACTTGCTGTGCAAGGCTCAAACTAGCAGACCCTTTCCATGGAAACTTTCCATGAACATGTCCAGAGTCTTTCTGAGACTATTTTGAGACATTATTAATCCTTCCCAAGTAATTTCTGTGAAAAGCATTTAAACTTTTCACATTTTCACCCACTCATCTAACAATGACAGCATTTTGTGTAAAGAAGCTGTAGCACAATCATTTGTCCAGTTTGTTATTTTTGAACCTCTGGGTTTCAACATTTGGAACAGTTTATATAAATTAATCTGTTCCAACTCTCATCTTCCAACAAAGAAATCCCACTAAGAGAATGAAAATAATCCACAGATAGTTTTTTTCCTCAGTACTAAAATACTTGAGTAGCTTTTGGATATGGGAAGCAACATGAGTGTAGACTCAGTTTTGCTGACTGTGAAGAGTATCATGTATCTGAGCACAGAGCACATAGATAGCAGAGCAGCACAACAGTAATTGCACAGTCCACTGGGAACCCTTTCTAACCACAGGGCAAGAACTTTTCATTTCCCATTACAAATATTATAAGGGTCTCAAGTCTCTGTTGAGCACAGAAATGCTTTGTGGTCATTTGGAAACAGATAATGATAGGCACTTAGCGAGCACTGATCTTCATTTGAGATTCAGCACCTATCAGGATGAGAGCATTTTTGCACAGCCTGAGGGTTTGCAGTCTGACAGTCTATAGCTTAAGCAACTCCAGAAGATGCTAAGCCCTCAAGCATTCAGGACATGGAAGGTGAGAACAGTGTCAGAAAGAATCTGACAATAAAGAGTGGAAATTTTGCATTTAGCTTTCATGAAACCACAGAGTAGTTAGAGTGTAACCTATTAAGGTTTAAAAAAATGTCTGATTTTATAGTCTCTGTAATATCATTTCACTATTTGCTATGATGCCATTGCATTTTCAATTTGAAATGCTCAGAGTGCTAAAATTATGCTTACATTACAGCTGCAAGTTCTGTCTATATCTCTTTCCATCCTACGTTAAAATACTATTAAGATATTCACCTATTCTAGTTCACACTAGATGCACAGTACATCTGTACCCATAATTACAAATGCACCAAAGAAGAGCCTCTCCATGTTAAACTTAAGCTGAAAAATAACAGATAAATCTCTGTGGAGGTCTAGTCAATTTGAGCTACCTTCAAGAAATAATAGACTCTGTTCCAAATAGGAAGTGGGAAGAAGAAAAATAGAAATGAAGGGAGGAGGGGGATGGATCTACATTTTTAAAAGCTTCATCCCATCCCACTTCAGCTTCTGTTGCTGCCTTCCACGCTTCCGTGAAAATTAAAAAATCAAATGCTGCATAACATTGTCGCTGGATTCCCACAGAAGTCTTACTCTGATTGCCATTAAACAGAGTTAGGCATAAGTGTTACCAGGCTCAGCAAATAAAGAAGCCTAATACCACCTTCTTGAATTAAGCTTGGTTAAGCTATCATAAAAATTTAAGTTGGAAATAATCTCATGTTAAAATCGAAAGAAAATATAATATTTTTCTTTTGTTAAAATAATATTTTTTAGAATTTTCAATATAAATAACACTCATGCATAATGCATAAAATTGTCATTTAACCAACAAGTGTAGAGGCATTTTAATCTCTAAAGGAAACAGTAAACAGTGTAGGCAGGGGTTCTACTTAACCCACACACTCTGCTAATACACTTTAGATAACAGGCCAGTGCATTTAAATAAAGTCCAGATTCAATTTAATAGTATTTGTTGCAAAGCTTTATCTAATTATAATAGTCAATCTTTATTACTAGCCTCACAAGTGCAAAGAACCCTATTATAATCCTTCTTTCTAATGATCTCTTCACTATCATAGTAATAACACTCAGCCATAAATTAATCATCTGTTTACAATCATGAGTAAACATCATCTCAATTAACAATTGATAAATAAACAATTGACTCTGGAGGCTATTCCTGTTATAAATGTGAAAACTAAAGGATTCAGCACAGCTATTTAACTCAAAAGAGCATTTCTGTGTATCCAGAGATTTCTATTCTGCACAGTTTAAATGAAACGTGTTACATGAACTGCACAGGTTTTCCACCATAATAGTACCACCCATCTTTTGTGCTGTTAAATGTGTAGGAGGATATTGTCTGTCTTTTCCAGGGATTGCTTTGTTCCTGTCAGACTAAACACAAGATGAAGTTAACATATAGAACTGTTTGTTTCTCCTATTAGATTTGCTTAGTAAGCTTTTTCCTTTCTAAGCATTTGGCTTATTTTTTAGTCCAATGCTAGATCACAATTTTCCCTTTCTAATTCATTTTTCCTCATTTCAGTTGTGTGTGAACACATTACTAGAGTGACTGCAAAAAGTGAGGAAAACATTACCTTTGCTTATCTACCCTGATCTGAAAGAAGAATCTCCATTACTATATCCCTTACTTCATTTCAGTTTTCAGATTTTGTCTTTTAGAGTGCAATGAAAACTGAACTCAGATGGTCAGGCCCGGGAACATGCTCCCCAGGGAAGTGTTCAAGAAGCATTTGGACAATGCTCTCAGGCAGAGGGTGTGATTCTTGGGGCTGTCCTGTGCAGGGCCAGGAGTCGAACTTGATCCTTGTGGGTCCTGTCCAACCCAGGATATTCTATGAATCATCCCAAAAGCTCATGAACATCAAATTATCTCAATGACCAAAGATTCTGGCCTGGGTTGGAACTAGAGGACTTCCACCTCACTGCCTCCTATCTATCCACTGGTCTACATCTCCATTTTTCCCATAACATTCCTACTAAATATCTTCACCAAATTTTCTCCTTTTTTCTAGCTGACATGTATAAATATGAAACACTGACAGCTCTCCAGAAGATGACAAAACTTCTTGGTTCTCTCTCTGTTGGTCAAGCCATAGCAGCCCCAGACAGACTGGAAAAGCTAAAAGGCTCTAACTTGCATTCACCTGCTATAAAACATACTATCCCTCATCAAAGAGTGGGATTACCCCCATTTTTGCAGCTGCACTGCATGTTTCTCTCTCAGATCTACAGCTTGCCTTAGGTTTCTGGAAACTGAAATGAAATGCAATCCCACTGAAGACTCAGAAAGAAGAAGTGAAGGAAAAACACCTCTGCCTGAAATCTCATATAGAGCAGATAGGTCCACACCACCTGATCCAATGCCAAGGCCTGAGCCAGAAGAGGCCCAAGAATATATTTTTGTTTTGACAACGAAGACCATTTTCTGCTGTCTTTAATTATCCATGTTTCTTGTGAACAGACATGTAGCCCACAAGAAAACAAAACAAAACAAACAAACAAAAATAACCCAACAAAAACCACACACACACACCAAAAACCCCAACCAAACCTACCAAACCCACCCCAAATCCAATAACCTCGAAAAAAGAAATGTTAACTTTTACCAGAAAAATGTGGCAGCACATGTCGAATCTGGCAGGACAAATAGAGACTGTAAGAGCAGAATTTTGAGGAAGCACAAACCCCCCTGTCTGCTCATGGCTGGAATATGTGATACATAATCTATGTATCATTAAAAATAAGCTTAATTTTAGAGAGTACTCTTTACAGATTATTAACCTTTCCTAACGCATAACATATTCCAGTCTTGGTGACTATCTGTTTTCAGCTCTAGAGCTAGTGCCTGAACATACTTCATATTTGTCCTGCCCTGGAAACAGTCTCTTGAATGAAAGACTAGGTTTTTTTGAAAACTCTCTAACTTGACTAATGGCAACTGAGTTACCAAAGAGATTTGAATAAACACATGATTTGAATAAAGAATTTTTAATGTTGTTTTGAAGGAAAGAGATAGTGATTATTCCTATTTTCACGTACAGATCTGTGATGAGTCTACCATCTGTGATGCCTTTGACTTCATGACTGCATGTTCTCCTAAACTGTGTAACACTCTGTAAGGCTATGCCTGGTCAGTCTTTCAGAAATTCTTTCCTCAGCCAGTATCACTTCAGTCACTCCTAATATTTGTCATAGCTCCTGCCTTTGATTTCAGACTTTTGGGGAGTAATTTTAAAGCTGCTTTTTTTGCAATCTTTTCCATCTCCTGTACCAAAGAGGCCAGCATTTTTCAAAATGCTGTAGGAGCCTACAGATATTCACATAGGAAAAAAACTAAGATGATGACTGTTTAAAAAATTTTTGATGAAGGAAACCAAGCCTAAAAATTGCAGAATACTGTAAAAATCGTGTAATCCATGACAAGCCTTGATTGCAGTGTTTCTATGGTTGTGACTACTTCATAACCCACAATTTATAGGAGGAAAAACATTTTAATCAAAAGAAAAAAAGGGTCATTTTGTCTATTAACGATTCTGGTTTAGTTGCATTGCTTCATGGACACAGACATTGCAAAATAAAAATGGTGTGGTTAAAAAGTAACTCACCAACATTAAAAAGTAGAAATGATAAATACAGTATAGGGTTTTTTGTTTGTTTCTTTGGGTGGGCTTTTTTTCATATGCACTAATGAAGTCAGCACTCACTTTTGTTGCTAGATAACAAATCCCAGTGTCAATACTACATAAAATGTCCATTAGTAACCCTGAATTATCTTATATTTCTGACATTCTAAGTTCTTGTAAAGTAAATTGATAGCCCATAGTAATACATGGAAGTTATCAAGCCATTCAGGGAAAATGTTTTTTAAAACATACTTCTGAGTTGACTCTTTGCAAAGCTCAGAAAAGTCAAGCAAAACTTGGACAGGAAACCAAACGTGTGTTGATTAAGGAAGTCATACTCCAAGTCCTCCAAGCCCAGAATTCCCAGTGAATTAGAGTTCAGTCACACTGAAGAATTCCTTCCATAGGATGCTTTAATGTATAGCGAGCTAAAAGTGCTCAGCCCTAAAATGGAAATTATCAGTAAGGAGAACTCGTAGGGTCAGATCCTGCAAAAGAAACTTATTTGATGTATTCCAGAAATGCAGTCAATTGGAAGGCAGTTCTGTGAGCAAAAATCTGATCCAGAGTTTCAAGCTAGCCAGAACTTAATCACATACCTAAAACTAGGAAAGCAGTTTCCCCAGATGTAGGGATTCAATACCACACTTAAGATCATAGCCTACTTCTCCCCCACTCGTTTTTCACTCCACTGAAGCTTTCTGAAGTTAAAGGTGTTCTAATGTGTGGGTTTAGCTGTTCTGATTTCTGTAGGTTACCCAGTGAAATAGGAGTCATTATGGATTATGACCTTCAGTGTCCCTGATACGTGAGATATATGGCATATGACTTGATCCACACAAACTGAAATGTTCAATGATGCAGGAATTTCATAACCTCTAAGGAATTCATATTCTTTCTGCAACACTGAATGAACTGGAATTATACTAATCTTCCACTGTCTTATCCTACATCTTTAACAACTGCTAAGGATGGCAGTGGCCATTTTATTCAACCATTATTTTTTTTCCCTACAGTAATTTGGAAGATAGTTATTACTAAGTGCACAGTTACAAAGTCTACATATTGAGACTTTCAGGACTCGGAGCAGTGACACCACAATTATAAGGAAGCATTAAGCACAAGCACAGATGGCCATTGACCAAAGCACTATTACATGCTCTTCTCGTCAGTAATTAGGAATAAAGAATCTTCAGCAAAGCAACTCTAGTCCCAGTGAAGTAACAGTGTCTTCAGCAGCAGAATTCCTTATTAGAAATCTTAAGAACAAATTGATGCTGTATTTGAAAAATACACCAAGCCTGAGACATTTTGGAGTGATTGCAATACGTTCCACTAAAGAAACTAACAAAACCACAGAGGACTACTCTTCCACAGAAGAGTTCGGTTTAACTGAGGAACAACTAAGCTGAAAGGAGTGCTGTGTTTTCCATGGAAGATCAGCAAAGGCCTTACAAAATAAATAACCTCTGAAAAGGATCAGATTTTTGACTACAGGTAAAATGTAAAGATCATTCAAGACTGGAAGAAATCCAAAGGCAGAAGTTATGGGCAAACAATACTACTTGACTAGAACTACACCACTTAACCAAAAGGAGATTGCCCTTGGGAGGCTTACAAAATGTGCATCTGTTTGCATCAATTACCATATACACATAATCCTAAGGAGAGGTACCATAAAACCCTTTTTTTATTTTTCCCCAGAAGTCTAAGTCCTGTGACAGACTCAAGCTATTGGAAGGTACCTAGTCATCAGTAACATCCCTGAGAGTCTAAAGCATTTAGCTTCCAAAACCTCCTTTTCCTATAAAGTAATATGCAGATCATGTACATTTCCAGTGGGAGTTATAATGGAAACAGTTTCTTGAAAATAAACAAGGAATACATTTTTTAAGTATTCTCATTCTACGCAAAGAGGTTGCTCCAATTCTTTAAGAAGAAAAAGTTTTCTAAAATGCTTTTATGCTATCTGATGTGCCAGATAGACAGTGTTATCCTACAATCTTCCTTGCTCAGAAAGTACATTTTGGAAAGAGCCACACAGGGCTACATATAAATATAACACAATCTATTAAGACATATCTTTATCTTCAGTCTGAATTTTCCTCCTGAATTAAGATCCAGTGAGAGGATTTCCTACCTTAAAGTCCCCTGTAATGAGATGAGTAGAAGCCTGCAAAGCCAGCTTGTAAGAGTAAAGATTAAACCTCAGTAAGATTCAATAAAGTCTATATAACAACTACAAAAAACTCTACCTTCCAAAAAACCACACTAGAAATTCTTACACAATCCACTGCAAAATCTCCACAAGAGATTTTTTGTATTTCTCCTCAGATTTTTCCAAATATTTCAAGCAAGAAGTAGCTACTCCATTAACCATTTAGAGCTGGAAAGTGGTAGTAAATAAACTTATGCAAACATAGCTGAATGATTCTGTTCACTCAGGACTGGATTTAAAGTAATGATATAGTAATCCCAAAACCTAAACTCTTTTTATATTAACACTGTCACACACAGGTGAATTTCACCAGTACATATATACATAAATATAAATAAATAGGGACCATGCTGTATTCCTAAATGCTCATGAAGCTATGCTATCTTAGACATGGCACCACCTATAGACGGAATCTATTCAAGCCCTTGGCTTAGAGCTCAGGCTAGAAATCATCTCTACAACATTTTGTTTCCAAATGTTTACAACATTTTGTTTCCAAAATAAGCAAGTCACGCTCCCCAGTATGTCTTATTTGAACAAAGGTTGTAACCACCCTGTTACATGAGTTGTCAGATAGTCTCGTCTCTTCACTTTCCCCAGGAACTTTTTCTGCCTGCAGTTTCTTCTGCCTTTTGCTTTTATCATCATTGGTTCTCCTCTGTGGATAACATCAGATAGATGAGCAAATTTTACACAGCTTTGAAAGGAGCAAGATTTGTGGTCATTCTATCCATCTCCAGAACTAGGCTCCACAGCCTTGAGCCAGCTGCTGAGAAAGCTCTGTCTGTTGCTCTCAGAAGCATCATCCTCAAGGCTGAGTTTCATAGTTCCTGTGAAATGCAGCTGTCAAAGGAATCTGTCACTACAGTTGGGGAAAAGAAATTTCCTAAATAGTTTGAGCCAGTTCCATGGAGAGTTTTGAAAATTATAGGGGGAAAAGGTGAATTTAACCCAATACTCTAGGAACAATAAGGGTGGACCAGCAGTGGAGTGTAGTCACAGAGACAAAGTGTCACTAGTCCATACTGCTTATAATTACAAGAGAATAGTTTCTCTTGTGACATACTGGCTTCCACTTTAAAACCAAATTAGGAAACATGCTGGCCTACTGGCAGAAAGCCAGGCTTATTTCTGTATACTTGAGTCTCTCGAAAAGGCTCCAAGAGAATTTAGGATAGTTCTTATTATATAAGACCCAACATAATTTTAATCCTTATTTGCATAGAGTCATTAAGGCTGGAAACAACCTCCAAGACGGAGTCCAACCTTTGACCAAACACCACCGTGCCAACTAAACCATAGCACTAAATGGCACATCCAGTCATTTCATGAACACTTCCTGGGATGGCGACTCCATCACCTCTCTGGGTAGCCTGTTCCAATGCTTAACCACCTTTCCAGTGAAAAAATTCTTCCTGATGTCCAACCCGATCCTCTCCAGGAACAGCTTGAGGCTCTGTACTTGTGTACTGTCTCTAGTTGCTCAGGAGAAGAGGCCAACCTCTAACTTGCTACAAACTCCTTTCAGGTAGTTGTAGAGAGCGATAAGGTCTCCCTTGAGCCTCCTTTTCTTCAGGTTAAACAACCCCAGCTCCCTCAGCCTCATACAGCTTACCCTCTAGGCCCTTCACCAGCTCTGTTGCCCTTCTCTGGACATGCTCCAGCACCTCAATGTCTTTCTTCAAGAAAGGGGTCCAAAATTAGACACAGTACTTGAGATGCAGCCTCACCAATGCCCAGGTCAGAGGGACAATCACCTCCCTAGTCCTGCTGGCCACACTGTTTTTGGTACAGGCCAGGATGCCATTGGCCTTCTTGACCACCTGGGTACACTGCTGGCTCATATTCAGACAGCTGTTGACCAGCATTCCCAAATCCTCTTCTCTTGGGTCACTTTCCAGCTACTCTTCCCCCAGCCTGTAGCACTGCCTGGGGTTGTTGTGACCCAAGTGCAGGACCCAGCACTTCACCTTATTGAATCTCATTCAAATGACCCCGGCCCTTTATCCAGCCTGTCCAGATCTCTCTGTAGAGCCTACCCACTCTCCAGAAAATCAACACTCCCATCCAAAGTTTGCATTGTCTGTGAAGTTACTGAGGGAATTACTTGATTCATTTGTCCAAATCATCAACAAAGATATTAAACAGGACTGATCTACATACTGAGCCCTGGGGAACGCCACTGATACCAACTGGATGCAGCACCATTCACCACCACTCTCTGGGCCCAGCCATCCAGACAGCTTTTAACCAGCAAAGAGTGCACTTGTCCAAGCCACGGGCTGCCAGCTTCTCCAGGAGAATGCTGTCCAGGTAGACAATATTCACAGCCTTTCCCTCATCTACTAGGCAGGTCACCTGGTCATAGAAGGAGAGCAGGTTAGTCAAGCAGGACTTGCCTTTCTTAAACCCATCCTGGCTGGGCCTGATAGCCTGGTTGTTCTGGATGTCCTGTGTAATGGCACAGCTCCCTCAATACCCTCAGGTGAATCCCATCCAGTCCCATAGACTTGAGAGTGTCTAAGCAGCTCATTAGGTCACTAACTACTTCCTCCCGGGTTAGAGGGGGACTATTTTGCTCCCCATCCCTGTCTACCAGCTCAGTGGGCTGGCTGCCCTGAGGATAACCAGTCATTCTTTTGAAGACTGAGGCAAAGAAGGCATCAAGTACCTCAGCCTTTTCCTTATCATTGGTTACAGTGTTCCCCTCCGCATCCAATAATTTTGGTTTTATTAAGAAAAACACACAATCACTACTCGTGTCTTATCTATAATAGAAATACTTTCAATATTTCAAGTATACTTGTACAGTAAAAAATTATGCAATTCCTCTTGCATGCATGCAGTAACACAGTTAATTTCTTCCACATCAGAAAGGAAACAAGCTATATTGACACATTATATTAACTGCTTCCATATCAGAGAGGAAATAAAATATATTGATATGGGTCTTTTTCAAACTGATCAACTGTATCCACCCTAGTTTGAGTTTAGTTTATTCCCAAATCAGCCCCTGGGTCTTGTCCATTCCTAGCATTTAAGTCCCTGCTAGAACAAGCAGACAGGACAGCTATGTATGCAAGCTGAGAATCTAGGTGGATTTATTTATTTTGACCATTCATTTTTTATTCCGTTACTCTAGTGATTGCGGGGGGGGAAGTCACCCCTTCTCAATCTAACACTGTACAGCCACAAACATAATGTAAATAAAATCTCACATTCAATTCCCCACATCACATCCCTTTTGTTACAGTGGCATTTCTGCTAACAGGAATTACAGCCACAGAGAGAATTTTTGTTCCCCACTAAAAGTGTGATATCTCTGAGAGCAGATGATGGTTTTATTACAAAAACTTCTGTAGTTTGAAAAGAGCAGTAGTAAAAGTTAGTTCAAGGTTTTTATGACTTCTTTTGTTCAGAGGAAACTAAAGGAGGAAAAACACTGGTGGTGTATGAAAAGATTGCTTGTTTACAATCAGTACACAGATCCTTGCTTTTTTCATGAAAGGAAAGGAAACCAGCAGGAGAATTACAATACTGAGCACCTCCCAGGATCTCTTTCACCATTCTCTCAATTTGTGTATTAAGCAACAAGGCAGCTGTTGAACAAGTACTATCAACAAAGCAATCTTCTAGCCCTTTGATTTAGGCTATTCATATCTTCTGCCCTGAAATAAAATGACTTTCACAATTAAAACACCGAAATCAATGCTGTATCTATTGTCATGTCTGCAGGAGAAAAGCTTTAATTACAACTCTAGTTAGATAACACAATCATTACACCTCCTTAATCTCAAATATAAAACCAGTACCCTTTGAGTGCTATGCCACCCTTTCTTTGATTTTTTTTATGTGAATGGCTTTTTATCTGAGCACTTTAATTTGCATGCCTTTGCTGCGAGGCAGCTCCCCGTGATATGTTAATTGCAGAGTGCTTTAAGTACTAAAAGATTAACATAAAACCCTTTGCAAACAAGCTAATAGTTTATGATAATTTTTGCATGGCCTTTGTCTGTCTATCACTGGATTGCCTCTAGCTGTAATTTTATAAAGAAGCTGTAAAATATCATTTAAACAAGTTCATTTACACATAATTATTACCAGAATCACATTATTCAATTTAGATACTCCAGCCTATTAACAATCCATGAACTAAAATGTAATTAAACTATTTTCCTTTTATGAACCTATTCATTACAACGTGTGGGAAATGGATCTCTCAGTTTCACTGAAAATTTCAGCACTCTGTTGTTGGAATTGACAAGTCTGGCACTCATTCTGTGCTTTTAATTATATTAAAAGTATTTCAAGGCAGCTAAGATAAAGAATATATTTATAAAAGAATGTGTACAAATGACAAGATGGTGTAATCTCCTAACATATCTTTATTTCACCAAACACAGTTTGCACCTTCTTAGCAGATAAAATAAACCCAGGATATATCATTTCAATTAAAAGTTCTCAAGTTTTCATGTTTTTTAAGAAATATTTGGGAAAAAAAAGTTTATCCCTAACAAGATTGGTTAAGTATTTCAATTGCAGCTCTAGTCTAACTACCTAACAGTACAAGGACTTGAATTGTGCACCTGTGGATATTTCCCTTAGATAAAAATCATCTTAGCTCAAAAAATTAATTACATTTCAACAAAGACTAAAATTTGCTGCTCATTTGTCCATCACAAACTTTAAGATTTGTCTTAATGGGCCCAAAGACTAACTGGCATTCAGTAACTCAGATTATCAGAACACAATCATAATACTCAGATGCTACACTTAGCCTTTCACAAGGAATGGGTATCAGGCACTGCTTACTTATTGTATTTTTATCCCATTTATCCAGACTTATCAAAGGAACATTCTGATCTGGATAACGAAAGCTTCGGTCATTGCTCAATAATACAAACTGCAGAGTTTCCTACAAAAACCACACCTTAGTATCTCTGCTGAAATAAGTTCAATGGAAGCCTAACACAGGGGTAATTTTCCCTGATGATCCAAATTATTTTATTAGAAACACACAAGTCAGAAGACACTAAGCATTTCCTTATATCTTTGAGGATAGAAGCCAACATGTACAAATGTCACTCCTAAGGAAGACAAAAAAGATGGGCCCCAAAATAACTACAAATACTGATTACCCCTGAGTTTCAATTCTCTCACACCTGCGTTGGAATAGGGAACCTATTAAAAATTTAAGCTCTGAATTAGATGGTGCCATTCCTGAGATTAAGATAGGTCAGAGGTATGCTGCAGATGAGAAAAAAAGCAAAAATCAAGTCATTCCCATAATGGGCATGAAGTTCAAATATCTTCTTTTTTTTTTGCTGACCCCATCCAAAATCCATCCTGTAAAAATACCTGATGTCTGATGCCTGCCTTTTCAGTTGAATTAAAAAGCTGCAACCTAATTCCATTATGGATTCTTCTCTTAAGAACAGGTAAAAATACTGGCTTTGACAAATTTGTTAATATTCTAATGATTGACATATTTATTAGTATTCTAATGATTGACATTTCTTATCCAAAAATTAAAGATATGCTTTTGTTCAAAGCACACAGTAATCATGTATAACACTAATAAGAGCAATACCAAGATAAACTACTATGGGAGTAAGATGGTCTACAGAGAAATTCTCTTGCAAAATGAGGGATTCATAAAACTCTAGCAGATATCTCAGCCTAAATGGCCCGGGATCTGTGAATCACTGAGGCGGATAAGCTTAATTATTTGTAGCAGTCCTTGAGCAAATATTTCTGTCAAATATCAATCTGAATGTTACCATTCAGATCACTTTCTAGAGAAGTTAACAACTATAAACTCAGCAGGTAATTCTGACAGACAAACTACAATAAAAATTCTAGCTTATACTTTTTTTTTTTTACTGTTTTTTACTTCAAGCAGTAAGGGTACAATAGGGAAATGCAAAATTTTAAAGAAATTCAAGTTTGACTGTCATTTTAGAGCACAATCTAACTCTACTAGAACTTTTTCTAGACCCCAAAATATTTACAGAAGCAGTGAATTGCAGTCTCCAGTGTTCTTGAAATTACATACTTCACAGTCATTAACAGTTATTATTACTGGTTTTGTTATTATTGTTATTATTATTATTATTATCATCATCATCTGGGGTTTTTTTAAGCATCAAGTGAATACAAATTATTTTTACTCTTTGGACTGTCAGCATTTGCAATTTATTGTCAGTCTTCTAAGTACTTTTAAATACAACTGACACCACTAATTTTATATTCCTCCTCAGAAGTTAATCATTCATTGGCGGAGTAAGATTAAAACAGTTTTAGTGAGAAGAAAAGGTGTTATGGTAGGTTAGGAATAGCTACAACGTATCTTCATTGCTTGCACTTGTACAGAAGATCCTTTAGTCAATGCCTAAAATATCCATGTGGTTGAGATATAATTGACAACACTTGCAGTGCTATTTAAAAACAAAACAAAAAACCCTCTAACAAAACACTTTAGCGTTACTGTTTACATTACTAGCTTCACACTGGTTTAGATAATGGTCTAGGAATAAAATCACTGCATTTCCTTTTCACAACAGTAGGCTTCATCCTCAAAACAAGTTAAAAACAGTTGTGGGTTTTTTTAGTTTCATGCTGTTTTAAATCAAACTGTTTCTTATGTAGCAATAAGTTTATGAAGGAACCACAATGTATGAAGAGAAGCCTTTTTTCATTTTAGAATCTCCCGGTTCATTCCAAACTCCCATTATTTGGACTGTCACCCTGACACTGCCTGAGGTGCATTTCAGCTCTCTGCAAGAGAATCTGCTTTCCCACTAATGGGGCTGTTCTTGCAATGGCAAATGTAATTTTCCACTCCATTACAAACAGTGTGCAAAAGGACCTATTTCTCACTGCACACAGATCAGTTCCCAGTGAAATCCTATTCACCAAATATTATAATAGCAGAATCCACTTCAGATACAGGTGCTTTTTCAGGGCTGGACAAACAGCTCTGATCCAACTGTGGACACACCCGAACATTTACTGCTCCAATATTCTTCAGTATTAGAGAAAATTACCCAACAGGTTCAGTGAAAGAGCAAGAAGTTAGGAAGAAACTGAGAAAGGAAATATTGTAATGATACTTTCTCAACATACTATTTTTGTACTGCTTTTCTTTAACAACTAGCCATAATGCAGATTTATATACTGACTGTTACTCTTGGCTATAATTAATCTACAGTCACAAATCCATTAATACACTGAACAGTGGCCTAACTGCATTTTGAATGTCTTACAAAGTTCAAAATTAGATGTCTTTGCAGCAGAATAAAATTCAAGTAAAAGAAACTCATAATTCTTTAATAAAAAATAGTTATATTCACCTATATTTTACATTTATTAGCCTATATTTATTTCTCTGTATCACTACATCATCAAGACAATCTTACAAAAAGAAATGAAAATAATCACACGAACTTATACAAATGCTTTGTCTTGTAATTCAGTATAAATTGCTCTCATGCAATACTCTTCAGTAAATAGTAAATTGTTCAAAAAAAGTAAAGACTAAGACACTGCAAAAGCACTGCAAAAAGAACTGCCTTTGGGAATTCTATGCCTAGAGTTCTAAACTAGGCATTAAGTTTATTAAAAAAAAGATACCAACTTTCAATTAAAACTGACAGCCTCAAAATGCAAGTTTCCCAGAGTTTTCCTCTTTCTGCCATGTTACAAAAATAACAATAATAAAGTAACTTAAATAAATTTCAGGAACATATCATGAAAGGAACAGAAAAGATACCTCCCATAGAGTCTGCAGTATACACCATTCACTAAGCAGAACAATTCACGAATCATCCAGTTGTATTCACCCTCTCCCTCACTGCAGATATTCAAGAACCACCTGGACACAATCCAGTAATTGAATTAAAATCTAGGAAAATGAGATCTAGAGTCTTGGGTACAAATAAGTGAAAAACATTTTTATATTTCTTGCCATAACCTCTGAATTAATCCTAGACAAATAAGTAGTCTATGTAATGTGCCTTTGATTTCTTCCATCCCAAACATGTAACCTTGGATAACATGTTTTAATATAACAGCAAAATACTTTCATTCTAATTTTGAAGGTATGCAGAATCCCCATTGTGACAATATGGAGGCATCTATGTGGATATCTATCACTCTTGACAGCTTTTTAATGAGGCATTCAAAAGTTCAGAAGTATTAAAGAATATAAAAATACCACATCTGGGGAGTCTTCAAAGACTAAGCCTCAAATCAGTGATCTGAATGATAAAGGCAGATGACAGGTGACTAAAGTAAAAGAGAGAATGGTGATAAAGTTACTACAATGGACACTTTCATAATTCATCATGGCAAGAGTAAGAAAGGCACCTTTCTGTAGCTCATGTAGTGTATACCACAGAGCTACTCAGCAACTTTAGATGGGAAGTAGAACAGTAGTCAAAATCCTTCAGGTAGGCCCTTTAATGATTTAGTTCCTGATGTCTCCTGGCCAGACACACTGACACTGTCAGTGATGTAGCACAGAATGACAAAGCACCAAAATCCTCAACAAACTGTGAATGCAATCGACTCCTTAACTTTGAATCACTACTCAAACTAGCCCAAATATGAATGTTTTCAATGCCTTTCCATTTTTTGTATCTCTACATTTTAAAATGTTACAGTTAGCAGGATCTCTGAAATTGTCCCTGTCAGTTCCAGCCAAGAAATACAATCTTGAAATAATTTACAAAATTTATCAGGAATATTCTTATGGGAATGCATATATTTAGTCATCAGAATAATTCACTGAAAAAAAATAACTTGAAAAGGATGTCAGAAACCTGACTTCAGAAATAAATTCTAATTTCATTAGAAAAGATGCTTTACCAAATATCTGAACTATAACTT
The DNA here is from genome assembly GCF_001604755.1 of Lepidothrix coronata. Lineage (NCBI taxonomy): Eukaryota > Metazoa > Chordata > Aves > Passeriformes > Pipridae > Lepidothrix > Lepidothrix coronata. The sequence goes on from NW_016690197.1 coordinate 6,190,563, forward strand.
CACCACTCAAAAGCTTCCATCCCTTTGATTTAAACCATTTAAAACTCAGAAAAAAATTACTTCTCCGACTTAAGCTAAAAGTACTCCAATTTTATTTCAAGGATTCCAATAAGTTCTGCAGTTAAATGACAAAGAAAGTAAACACCCTTACAAGTCAGCATTGTCAAATACAAATGTTAATATAGCTGAAGAAGTTATATTTATCTCTTATTCATTACTATTGTAGATTATCTGAATATACTCAGCTTGTTTCAGGAAGAAGGTACAATATAGATGTAGCTAACTACTGTAAAAGAGTGCTTATAATTCCTAAGTCCCATACAGTTTACTGGGAAATCAGTATTTTATATAGTCTTGCTTGTTCCAACAGGTTAGAACAGGCGTAACTTCTCTGAAGAACTGCCCATGTATTTATACTGTTCAAAGGGAGCATTACCTTGAAAAGAGGCTAAAGGCCAGCAAACCTTGATCCACTACATGGATCTAGCACACTATCTTTAGATGTGAGCTGATATAGAAAGGCTTCAGTACCTCAGTGCAAGACAGTTGTGTTGTCTGATAGAATGGAACAGAATAAGGAAAATCCAGTTTATTTTAGTGCTACAGGTGGTTGCTGAAGACTGAGTAAACAAAACCCTCCAAACAACAGCAACAAACACAAAGGAGTGAAAACATGGTGGAACTACCAAGTTACTCAGATATCTGCTCAGCCTGAGAATTGCCTTCTATTCATAACTTCTGGAACACTTGGATTGACCTCCAGAATTATGTCTGCTGAAGTTGGCTAAAGAAAACAATTATAGGGTGGAACAAGAGGAACTATAAACTGTGAAGTATATATTTACAAATTACTGCTACTTTGCATTTTGCTAATTCTAACAGAATTGCTATGCAGCTTGTTACTTAAGGGACTCTATCATTTTTCCCCCTCTTGCACTAGCAATGCTTTAAACCATGGTGTAATTAATGTAATTAAGTGATTAATAAAGATTGAAGGGGTTGGACATCACGTGAAATACTTAATTTTGTGTATCTGTAGCTGAGTGACTGTTTAGGTTTGTATTTCAACTGTCAGCCAAATGATGTGCAATTAAGCCACAGCAGAGATCTCTTTTAACCAGTGATGATGTCAGACAGATTCATAGTTCTGGGTGGTGGGTGGTAAAACTGCCCACTCTTTTCTGTCTGTTACATTTTCCTATTATGCTTTATTCATGTACTGTATGTGTCAGTGTATTCATACTTTGAATTTCTCTATTAGCAGAATAGAAGGTTATGCTGCAAAAATAAAATGCTCTGGATTTATCTAACATGAAACGAATGGTCCTTATGCAATTTATTCTGTTGCTGTGGTAGTCAGAACACCAGGGTGAAACTGCTTGCTATTTCATTGTTGTACTTCCTCTGTACAAAGCTACTTCTAGAAACAAAATTATTTGTATCTCACTCATAGCCTTGAACTTACTGCATTGAAGCCTATAGAACTCAGAAGAGACTGGCATTATTTGTTCTACAGACAATCCTGGAGTTGAAAACTGATGCCCAATCTACCTGAGAACCCTGGATCAAGTTTTGGCCAGGGTACAAGAGCTAGGGTAATCTGTTGGTGTAACGAAGACATATCTTGAACTCCCCAGTCACTCTGAGGACCTCCTGTGAAGACTTGCCATCATGTTAGTGCTTGAAGGCTGCTACTGAAATGTGCACATGTGCTTCACATTGTCATCAGCACTGGCCCACATCAGTACAGGAAGATGAGCTGTATTTTATTACATTAATAGTTGTAACTGATTTCAGCAGGCTAGAAACTGTTATTATACTTCCTTAAAAATTCTGAAATTTCAGGTTTCTAGGGGACTATGATATCTGGCTATATCTTCCTGTATTATATCCCATGAATTCTAAATATACTTTTCCTTAATTGTTATTTTAACCTCGGCATCCTTCCAAAACCATCTGAAGCAAAACAAATGATGTAAATGAATGGATCAAGTCAATAATAGTTAACAGGTCTTAAAATCATTTAAGGTATACGTTGTGCAATCAAGCCTTGAAAGTGCCTGACTTTAGGCCATGCCCTGGCTTCTAGACAGTCAGGACCATAAAGCTCTATATATTTATCAGCTGCATCAAGATGTCACAGGGCAGACAGGGCATACAGACATTTCAAAGAATTACAAAAGCAAGGGGCTCACATTATGAACAAAAAAATGAAGATTTATATTTTTGATCTTTCTAAGGAGCCCTGATTCATAACTATATTTTTCTAAGCCATTGGCTCCAGGGAACAAGCCTTCATCTAATTTTAAGACAAAGAAGCTCCTAAATATGAGATCACTCTTTTGGGCACCTTGCAAAAAGTAACAAAGATAAAAAGCTGTATTATTCCTATTCTTCCACATGCAGAATTTGGGGTTTTTTTCCTGCTATAACAGTAAAAGCCATTTTCCAATTCACAAATAAAAACTTTCTACATAGTTGCAAAATCCTGTCCAGAACAGCCATCAATATTCCAACTCTTCTCTGCTAAACTACATTGAAAGTAAAATTAAGACTAGAGAGTAAGCTACCTTAGCCACTTACAATGGACTTGTAATAAGCCAATGATTTTAAATGCAGCAATATTGTCAATTACTGCACAGTTCCTATATTGCTTAAAATTTTTCACAAGTTTTGTCTTTTATAAAGATGAGGAGGATTTTCTACCTAAATTTATCATGGCAAAGACAGGCATAAACACAGGAAAAAAGTCTTAGCCAGGCACCGTTTTCATTTCATGAGAGATATTTTCTGTTTAACCTTTATTTCAAGTTATTAAAGACTGGGATATTTCAATTCAAAGTGACTTTAATACAAATATCATATGGAGCTCATGAAGAACATTTTAAATAAAAGCTACGTATCAGATTTAGAGAATATCCTTTTTATTCAGTGAGAAACACAGTGAACCTTTATCTTGTTTACACTCTCATAGTCATAAAAGGTTTATGAAACAGAGTGTAGAAAGCTGCCTTCACTTCTGAGGCCATCAATAAGACCACTTTAGCTAAAAAAACCCCAAAATTTCTGTCCACCCCCACTAACCCCATTAAAGGCTCATGAGGCGTTCTGGACAATAAAACCAGTTGGAGATGTCCTTGATCTTTCTGTGGCTTTTATAGAAGCCAGATGGCTTGGCTCTGGAACATCTCATAATTTAGTGAAATGAAGAATTAAAGGAAGAGTTCAGAATTAGCAAAATTAAACTGCATGAGTTACCAAAAGTCTAAAACACTATTTTTTTTTTCTTCTAGAACATTACATATACTCCAGGCTCTCAAATAAGCTCAGAGAAAAAATAAGAGTGGGCTGAAGTAGTATATTTCAATAGTTCTGAACAATGGGTTTGACAGCCAGAAAAAAATTTCCAAAACTATTTTATTCCAGTTAGGCATACTTTGTCTAATATGCCTACCAAGCACAATAGCATACATTTTGTATTATTTTGCTTCAGTCATCCCTTATGCTCAAGACTGAAGTGCTGCTGACATTACCACAGACTCATGAATATCATGATAAGAGAGTTCTAGGACTATACTATGTGCTAATAGAAATGAAAGAATCTGTATAGGACGAGAGCAAGGAAAGGGTGTTAAGGGGTCACCAGTATCCAAATAAAACAAATAATAAATAAAAATAAACCTTTGCACACATATAAATCTTTCCACCAAGGAAACTGAGAACGTTTCTTGTGCTCTCTCTAACACCTTGGCAAATACACATTTAAGCTAAAAAACTCTTCAGTCAGAAGCACAGATTCAATCCCTATTTCATCAGGTGTCTGTGTAGCTCACAAGCTTTTTTTAGGTATTGTATTTTGTTTCATATTTGTTTGGCACCACATTAACAAATGCATGCCTTTCTCATCCTATCAAAAATTATTTATTAATTATTCCAAAGACAGAGACCTTGTTACAATTCTTTTATTTACTCTACAGTTCTTTTACATGTCATACACTGGCGTCATGTTTGAATTTCATTCCTGCCCTCCAGCAATATCCCATGTGATTTTCTCTAAGATCTTGTGATGGCTATTGAAGACTTTGTTTTCAGAGAAAACATTAGCCCTCAGTTTTGAAGAATTGCTTGAGGTGGAAAAAGAATTTGAATTATACCCTGCTAAAACTGTCATCAAAGTGAATTATTACTGTTTACAGTTGTGTTCATTAATTTTACCTGTATCCATCCATCTAGATAATATACGTAAAGACAGAATGCACATAAAGAGGCATTCTATAAGAAGCTGCAAAATAGAATAAATTTTAAAAATCCTCAGCAATTAGCTGATCTAATAGCAGAGCACAGCAGTAGAAAATTTTTACATCTTTTCTCTCCAGTTAGTACCTGAAATGCAAGAAGTCACTCTCCTTGGTTCTGTAGCGATCTACTCTATGTACTCCCTATCCTGAAATGCATTATGCTTAGACCTAGCAAGACGAAAAGAATGTAGCTACATAATTATAAGCTGGACATACGATGAAATGCACACACAGAGGGAAAAAACTGATGGAAGCTCTTTCTAATATTTCACAAATTTTGAATACTTAATCTCATCACCTAAAAAAAAAAAAACAACACATTAATATATGCAATTTCCTGGACTAAAAATAGTTAAGTTACATACTATAACACTGATATATTGCTAAGTCAAAAATAACTCTGCCAATCAGTATCTTGACATGCAGAGCCCAGAGGTATATCATGAAATTGTAGCTGTTCACTTTTTTGAACTAGAAAAAAGTGCTGCGTGGCTTGCACATGCTGCTATAAGATATAAGGAAATGTCTGAGAGTCAATAAAGATGGGATATATTAGAAAGTTTGAAGGTTAATTTTTAGCATATAAAACCCCAAATTCCTAGATGCAATTAAGCTGCATTTATGTTTTTCAACCAACATGGCCAGTGCTTGGCCAAGTTGTAGGTACTGAAAAAAGGCTTTTAAAAAAATAGGAAGTATAATTTGTCATAAACCTTGCCATCCATTTTATCTGTACAAAGAGATTTTGGTGTTATTACCTGCTAATAATTATCTTGCTATTTGTATAATGCCAGGAGGCAGTAGGATCTCTGTCACTGTTATAGTTCCTCAGTTATATCCAACCATATTAAGAATTTGTAAGAAAAAATATAAGAAGCTCCCTGGTATTCCCAAATAACACATGTCACAATTCAATCAGATGATAAAAATAAAAAAAAACCTTATTAAGAATAAATCTAGGAATAAACTCTTTGTCAAGCTTTGCCACACAGGAAATCGAAATAAACTTAAGACATCAATATGCTGTGACTGAAACTACAGTTTTTGCCAATATGAAGTGATGTCTCCAACATATACAATTAAAATATGCATCAAAGCAATTCAATGGAAAATACAATTATACAAATTTACATTTTTCCCCTATGATCCCAGGATCTGAGCAGCCCTGGGGGCAACAATCCCTACAAAGTATTGTTCAGCATATTTCTCTATACCTCAACCTGAGAAGTATTTCTTTTATGTTATATGCAGTAATCTAATCTTTCCAAGACTTAAAAATGTACTTGACTCTGAGAATTCTGACTCATATTTACCAAAACCAAACATAAAATGATAACATTTTGGTTATGTGCAAATCGAAATTCCCCCACCGCACAGTACCTCTATGTCAACGGGACCAGTGGGAGAATAGGATGCCCAATGCTCCACATGACATGAAACCCATAAAATCAGAACTGTAAAGGTGGCTTGTTGCATTCTCTGGAACAATTTGTCTTTTGGTGGTCCCCTTATGCATTCCAAGACTGGTAAATTCACCATGTAAATCCAGCGTTATATAATAAGGATCCTCTGCTCCAAATCCAAAATCTAGTGACATACATCTCTTCAGCTGATAATATTTACATTTCTAAATAGTAGTGACTTAGAAAGGAGGAGAGATTTCATCTTCAGTTATCAGAAAGCTACATCCATGTTTGCAATTAATTTTGAGAAAACATGACAAGATATTCTTGGCATAATTATCTGACAAAGTGAATTATTTTCCATCAGGTATTAAAGGTTATGTCTGTCATCTATTAGTACTACCCAAAGACTTCACATGCTTCTGAAGAACTTAAAGCATTCTTTTTTATCTGTTAATAAATAGTCAAATGATACACTGCTTATTTTCCAGATTTTACATCACTAAAGGTTGCCTCATATCAGCCTAAACCCTCAATATAGGCTTCAGGTAAAATTTAAAAAGTCATTAAGTGGGCTTAGCTATAGTTTTTGAATTATTTTGACCCACAAGCTAGCTAGCTTCCCACCTCCACCCCCCATAAAAATCCATCTTCTAAAAAAATCTATGCTTGTCATTGTTTCCGCATATAACAAACCATATTTCTAAACAGGAAAACTGATAAAAAGTAAAGAAAGACACACTGCTTAGCATGCTATGGGAAAAAAAAAACAAAACACTACGAAAACCAAACAACAAACCTAATAATAAAATAAATTAATCTAAATTACTTAAATTACTTGCTCTGATATTGTGCTTTCATAAAATATGTTTTGATACCTTCTTTGTGATCTTAGAAGTTAGTATACATTAACAGTGAAACAAAGGAAGTTCATAATAATAACATTGTGAAATACTGCAAATAAGGACTATGATGATGGAGTTAGTTACAAGAAATGCAGATGTATACTACTGTAATCAGCAAACTCAATACAATGTTTACAAAGCCCTCCATGTACATTAGGTGAGTGTCTCTCTTTTCTGACAGACATATCTGGATATTTGAAAAACTGTTTCTAACTTTCAATAAGACTTAGTCTTGGAAGTAATTTTTCAACATGCTATTTGAATCTTGTGTACTTGTTGAAAAGTAACAAAAGAACTTAGGTCAGCTATTTGCTCCAGGACTGCTACATTTCTGGGAGGAGCACACTGCTGGCTTCTTTGCTCTCACCATATGTTCTCACATGAGCCTCACAGCTCCTGATACTCTCCTGCTTCTTGTCCTTCTCCTTCTTGGTATCGTTCATAATTGGATGAAAGTCTAGGGTGTTCCAGGACAACTAATATTTTACATGTCAAGGCTTTAATTTTAAAAGTAAAGTTACAGAACACTCCTGCTTGAATTCTCATTTTTAATCATTTTAATCAAGTTGACTTAAAAGAATATCTAGAGGATAGAAGTACATTGAAGAGGAAATAATGGTAGGCAATGAGAGAAAATAAAGACGTTATTCCTCAGATTCAGGCCTTCATTTCCTACAAATAAAAAATCAGCTAAAAATAGCCTACATATTTACAAGGTGTATGTTTACACTATATACCAGTGCCTGTGAGAGATATGAAAAACAAACCAATAAAAAAGAGATTGAATTATTTACTGTGGGAATATGATTTTCATAAAATATACTTGTTTCTGTTTTGTAACTTTTTTCCCATCTCTGAAATTGTATATGGAATTTAGCATATTCACACTCATAGCAAAAGATTAACATTATAAAATTTAACAACACTGAAGCAGGGACTATAGTCTTGAAGGTTAATAATTCATCAAATACACAGCATAATATCCAGGCAAATTTTGGGGTAGTTTTTCTTTCTCTAAAAAACAAACTTAAGGTTTTTATTTTCAAGCTTTTGTCTGTCTTAGTTTAAAAAAAGTCCAAGATCAGCTGCCAGTTCTTTTACAGAAAAGTTTCCTCCTAAGAACTAGGGAGAGGAATTTTTACTTAAATATTAATAAAAACAAACAAACACCCCAAAAGCATCAAAAAGAACAATAAGAATCTTAACATAAAATTCACAAACTTTGGCAAAGAACTGAAATAGAAACACTGCATGTAGTCATTACAAAAAAAAAGTAGGGAGAGGCAACATCCTCCACAACAGCCTTGCTATGGACTTTCCCTTTCCATAAGGTCCAGACTCATGAAAGGTGTTTGCTTAGGTTTTTGTACTCCTAATGGATAACAACAACAAACAACAACAAAGTCAACATCCAAAACCAACCCCCCCGATGACAAAACCTGGATTGTATAATTTGGAAAAAAGTATTTTTTTTACCACTATTATGAGAATATGGTCTTGAATTTATACTTCTCAGGCTCTTTTCAATGTAAAGAAATGCCTTTTGAAATGTGACAAGTGACAAAAGCAAGATACTAAAAATTATAGGAGGGAGCTGCAAACCATGTGGAAATAACTTGTTATGTAGAAATTATTTATGTAGATTTCTTTTTTTTTTCTTTTTATGATTCAATAATGGTATTGTTACCAGTTCATGTTAACTCTTTCTGTTACACCTAAATGAAAAAGAAAAAAACCACTGTTCTACTTGCAAACATCACTCAAGCTGAGGAATGTATCTAACCTAATTGTATGGTAATTTCATTAAATTGAAAAAATATTCAGTTCAAAGTGTCCTTACAATTATTTTTCATGAAAGTATTTAATCTAAAATTAGATGGGAGGAAGAGGGTGTGGGGGAAAGGGAGGGCTGGAGCGAGGGAGAGAAAAAGAGGGGGGGAGAAAGAAGACATTGTCTCTGGAACAGAAGACATTACAAAACAGAACAGAGAAAGATTTGAAAATTGTCGAATTAATTCTGCTCTTCAATGTTGTAAAGCTAGTTAGCCTGTCAGTTCAGAGACCCATTCTTCTATTCCTTTAAGTCCTTGGGATGGGTAACCCAAAAGCTGGATAATTGCTCCTGACAGAGACATGGTCATGGGGTTAGACACTGCCAGTACACAGAGGAAAAGCACTACTTCCACACTGCTCAAGTGTCTCTCGAGAAACAGATGTTGAGTACGTTTAATACAGTGTTCTTGTTTCCCCATTAAAGGTACATCCTTCACCAATGCCTGAAATTAACAGGCAGAGAAGTAGTATCTCTTTCCTGAAGTTTATTTCTCAATCATCACCTACTCATTTTTTCCTCAAGGCAAGCAGGGTTAAAAGTTATTAGCTACTGAGAGGGTTGTGTGAGGTAAACAGCAACATCACAAAATATTCTGCAGAAGGATGACCATCAATTAGCAATGACAGGTGAAATGTGCAAAAGACAGTCAGCACAGGTCTTATTAGCATCTCAAAAGGAAAACTTCCTACTCAGAACCAGCTCAGAATTAGGAAGCTAAATATAAGGAAAATGCAACTGTCAAAACACACCTACTACTGACTCACACGATAAAGAGAAACATGCAAAACTAAAGATGTCCAACATGGAAGTCTGTAATTCAAAACTTATAAATAAGAGTATTTTCATTCTTTAGTCTCGTGTTTTGTTTGTAAAGAAACATGTTATTGAATAACCATCTTTAAACCAAAATTATAATATATGCACATATTATACTCCATAATCTCTACCATACATCCATACAGGGGGATTTGTAACAATTCTGCTTTTACAGACAATTACACCAGATACCACAGCAACTTCACATGTCAGTAACAGAAAACACTGGCAGAGTTACACAACCTTTGTCTAGTAAACGATAATTTAAAGCAGTGGGCTCTCTACCCACCTTTCTCTAGATGTTAAAAGATAGGTGAAACACTTGCAAAAGTAACAGTTCATTGAAACGCTGACCTTTTCTGTTCATTCTCTAAATGTACATTGTCATTCCTATTATGGGTGAAGAGCTTCTACTGAGTTTAATACTTGGGCAAAACACTATGCCTGCAAGCTCATATGGCAGGGATGAATACTCTGAGGGCTCAGTGAGTTTAGTCCCTTAGGTCTTCCCTTGAAACACTTTGAATCAGTGTCTTAGTCTGGTGACCCCAGTTCACTCAGTTAGGGTTGCGTTACAGAAGCATTAAGAGTTGTAGAATTGCAAACATTACAGCAAATAATGTCCCAGTTTCCACGTGTATCAAAAGCTGTGGTACTCACAGCAGCTACCTAAATAAGAATGCAGCAGAAAAGACAGTAAAGCATGCTTATCCCATGCAAAGTCTCCCTAAAGAGAAGAGAGAAAGAGTTGTAAACTGTGCATGCTGTAAAACACAGATTATCACTTTGACACTTCTTTCCCACAGTTACAGATTTCCCATCCCAGATATCCTGCTAGTCAAAAGGACTCAAAAGACAGATGACCACCTGTCTGGAGAAAATGGTTCAGTAATAGTGATCTTCATCCAGGACAACTTCTCTTTCACAGCCTGCAACTCCTTCCGAATGTGATAACCACTCCTTTAGCAGGGTTGATTATATAAAATCCACTGCCATGATTTCCTACTGGTCACTCAATTGCTTTGCATAACCGAACATGTAAATACCGCCAGCCTTTCAATGAGCCATTGTTAACATAACTATCTTAAAAATATAAGCATGGCATTGAAAAATGTCATCTTTATTCAGTGTTAAAGTTCCCCCCCCCTCCCTTGCAGACCAATGGATCTTGATTTCTTTATCCCAGAACCACATTTATCCATAGAGTGAGGTCTCTCTCCCTTCTTATTCTCCAGATGGCAGTACCAGTGGTTCTCTAGGCCAAACAATTTCCTCTCTGAGAAAAAGCTTCCTTCTTTCAGTAACTTATGGAGGCTGGTTTTTTTTCTGTTCCTTGTTCCCTTTAACAGTGTCCCTCATGCCTATATTCCTGCTGCAAACTCCCTGTTTGCTGGTTCTTTCACTCCTTGGCCTGCTTCAGCTTATGCTGAAGCAGGTTTTCTGATGATCAAGCTCAGTTGCTTTCAAGCAAGAGCTGATCTCTCACTTCCTCCGGGAGTCCCACCTAACCAACAGTGAGTGCAGCACTATGGAATGTAAGCAGAGACCTTTCCTCTTTCTGTTTTCAGACATACAAGTTTTTTTTGGTTTTGGCCATTTGGTTGTTTTGTTTATTTATTTATGTTTAATAGAGTATATAGTACACTTAGATCAAATCCAGAATCAACCAAATAAACAGTTCTACCATTCACATTTTCAAAAAAGAATACATGCTTTAGTTCAAGAACTTGGTAATATTCTGTTTCTTATGGTAAGTGCCTGGTGTCCTTAGAAGATGCAACTCTTTCTCCCATAAGTCTCTCTCACAGAGCTTTTAAAACTTCAGAAACTCCACTTTTTTACAGTAATAAGTCATATGAGAATACAAGTTTTCTCTCATATGTAGGCTAACATTCACATGAAGCATTTTATTTTCCCTTTATTGCTAATATCCGAAAGATATCCAGGTCCTGCTATGAAATGCTTATATATAAAACGGGAAGATAGCACAGGAAAAAATATAATGCTTTATCTTTGTGGACTGACGCTTATGAAAATAGGAAAAGCAGTAGGAATGGATGTGAATGTATACCAACTAAACAACACAGCAAAATGATATATTTATGATGAAAGGAAACCCAAGCAAAAGATTTCTGGAAGAAAATAGACACATGTCCAAATCCAGATGTACAGAGGTCACCATCAGTACTTCTATGTACTTTATCTTTCACTGGATGGACTACACAGCTCTTCTTTATAAGTGAGCATCTCACATTTTGCTCTAATTTTCTGTTCAAACTAAAGGTGAATTGTAAGAAAAAGTCTTGAGGCATTATGAAAAGATAGTGCAGTCCTGCTTTTGAAGTTTGAGGGGGCAGAACGGGAAGAAACACAATTCAACCACAAAGGCAGGGTGTAGATCTTTCCAAGCAGTAATTGTAGTTTGCTGCATCAGCTGCACTCACCCCGAAGGTCCACTTTGTTAACACTCTTAACCACATCTACCACTTGAGTAACTCTTGTAATTTACACCTCAGGGCCCAGATCACAAGATTTCCTCAGCAAAACATATCACATGAATATGTTTATTATCTTCTCATCAACATCCTGGATGGCACTTTTCTGTAGTGAAACACTGACAGTGATATTAAAAAAATTCTGATCCCAGGTTACTTAGTGATTGACATCTTTGAAAAGGTGTACTAAGCTTTATAGGAAATAGGTCATACATATCTACCAAGCAGACATAAAGAGGGTGGTTGATTCCCAAAACAGTCCTTTAACTTGCATGTTTGTTTTTCAGATTCTGTACCATTTTGGATCAGTTATTTTAAATAACTGAATTTCTTAAATGAATCAATGAACATTAAACTGGATTCTCTTGCATCAAAGTTTTAGCTGTTTTATAATAGCATCTTGGTCTTATTTCAAAGAATGACAGACTTACAGCTCTAGAGCGAGAATTTATGACAAAAACCATAGCAAAATCTGCAGGTAACAAAATTGAGAAAACAAATGAAAATTAAGAGGCAAGAATAGGAATTGGAAGAGTCTTATACATAACAGTCCAAGTTCTAATTTCAGATGCTCAACATGACAGTTCAAATAAACAATATCCCTGTAATTTGTTTAAAAGGCATAAAATCACTCTGAAGTGTGTGAGGTGAGCTGTTCATTCAATTATAACAAACCCCAGAGCTTTAACAGGGCAAGTTTTAAGATCAATAATTATATTTAAGACACATCTGCAGTGACTTGTCCCAGAAAGTTCATATATACCTACATGAAGGAAAAAAACTGCAACAAAATCTATTTAATTCCCCAGAAGATGGTTTGGGAAGTTTTGCTAAGTACCACTAAACACAGATAGATGCCCAAGAATGACACAAAATTGTGAAAGCCTATAATTTATTTCTCTAACTAAGCATATTACTTTTAGTGGGGACTCTTTAATTCCTTTCTATCAAATTACTGTTAAACTATGGTCTTTCTTACACACTCAGATGCTGAGTACATCATTCATTTCCAGCTATCCCAACAGGCTTGAATATATGCACAGTTAGATCAGACTCCAAGGGAACATAAGCTTTTATGCATCAGTCAACAACTAACTGATGAGGTTAAGTAGAAGCTTTACCCAGGGGCAGGTGATTTCAATAACTGTCCTCTGTGGAGTTTCTTTGAGTCTCCAGTCTGGCTGGGATCTGATAAGGTAAAAGGACTGTGCAAGGCAAACATCATAAGTACTTCTTGGCTAAGGCTGCACTAACCACATATCAACCTCCGCTGACTGACACATCTGCAAATTCCTCAACACCAATTTTCTGAAGACATGCTCAAATCAAACCAGTTTTATACAAGATACTAGTTATAACAGAGCCTACAAGAATAAAAAAACAGTGCAAATAATTGAGTGCAAATAAAACAGTATATATGAAATAGCTGCTGGAACTGCAAATGAGACCAAGCCTGATGCCTCTCTTCAAAAACACAGTTAATGTATTTATAGTTAAAACATTCTCTCTGTGTTTAAATTTTCAAAAGTATCTATTGCTGCTTCCAGTTGATATTTAAAGTAAAGTTAATTTAAAATATTCCTAATGTAACCCAGACTCATGTTGGATTTCAAGACACACGGTCTTATCTACAGCTAAATATTTATGCAACATATCTAAGACTGACAATGAGCAGCCTACAAGGCTTTTTATAAGACATGCTGAGAGCAATAAATGTTAAAGAGTAAACCTCAGTTTTAAATATTTCTCAGAATATTTAATTTGCTTTTAAATAAAAGTTTCAGTATTGAGAGTCACAAATAAGAGGGCATTTACACTAAGTTTTCACAGTTGTTTTTCAAAATAAGCAGCCCTTTTTTCATTAACACACACACTCTCTAAACTTAGTTACATATAAGTTACATATCAATTTCAATTTAGGTTGAACATACATCGGATGAAATTATTCTTTCATTTATTATTCTGTCAATTAATGTAATTTGCCAAAACAAATCTTAGCGGTTTCCTTACTATAATTAATTACCACATAACTATTTAATACTGTTAAAACACATAAGACAACAGTAGATTTATACAATATTGATTTTTTCAATTGTGCCAAATTGGGTTAATTTTCTTCTTTTTTAAATTTTTAAACAAAACATAAATTTAAATAATAGACAATAAAGTCAGGATTATAGAAATATGTCCAAAACTTACATAATAGTTCAAGGAAAGAGTACAGTATACCATAATTTACTAATCTCACATGAAAAGCATTTATTAGATTTTAAAATGCAGTACTCTGTGCAGACCTGATTAAAGATCTTACAGAACTGATCTGGTCAATGCATTAGGTCTTGTTCTCTTAAATGCAATTTAAACTATTACTTCATGAATATAAAAAGATGGAAAAAAGATTAATTCAATAGACAAAAATAATAAAAAATATTTTATATGACACAAAGGCCTCTGTGTCTTCAGGATATGAAGATAAGAACCAACTCTTTTCACCTACAGCTGGAGTATGAACTGAAGAAAAGTCTGGCATCTTCTACACACAAGTATGAGAAAGATTACTACTGTGTTCAGTGAACCCTTGCCCACACATATATTGAGACTCTCAAGGGGAAAATGGGTCACACTCTAATCATAAAAACACACTGACTTGTACAAGAAAACATTTTATTACCCTTTAAACTTTTGTTTTTGCAGCTGCAAAACAACTTTATTAAGAGAGATAACACATATGTGATCGTCTGCCATCGTGTTAGCCCCTGTGCAGTATTACACTGTTCACACAGCTTCTTTTCAATGATATGTTACTAAAATGGAAATACACTTCTAGGGACCTCCTATCTCACACTATGAGTCAAAAGAGAAGAGTCAGTAATCAGTAAAAAAAAGAGTACATCTGATGAACTCACTGATTCCCTAACAGCTTAATGCTTAATGCCTAAGAGGTGTCTATAGCATATTAAAGGATTTTGTTACACTTAGTTGTTACTGCAAGCTACTGAAAAAAACCTGTATGTAAACAGGAATATTTAATGAAGTTATATACAAACTACTCACAGAACTCTGTGATAGCTCTTGTTATTCTTCCTGAAGAGAACATGACCGCTTGTTTAATAAGAACCTTCAAATAAAAGTTACAATACATAGCAGCACATCTGAAATATGTCCTTTACATTACTTTTAAAAGAAAGGGAATTATTTTTAGAAGAGAACAAACATATTTATGTTGATCGGAATGTTTGGAAAGACCTAAAGGCCTTAGGGGAACAATTTCATGCTGCCTTTAAATCTCTGCCTTGCATTCCACAGTGAAATTAAAACTGATTTTCATCCAAAACCCTCAATACCTCTGACATGATTCAAGAGTCAAAAATTAATAGTAGGTAGCCCCTTAGTTCTTGTCAGGCAACCTCAGGACTGCACACCTGCAAAACCCAGAACATTCCTTTCTGCCATACAGTACTAACTCCCATCTCCTTTAACAGCCAACAAAAATACGTTCACTTTGCCACGTGCTTAAAAGAGGTCAATTGTCCAGGCATACTTTAGACAAGGATAAGGAGCTGAAAGACCCCTCCTTGTCTTTCTCCCCTTTCCCCTTTTAAAATGGTCAGTGTAACAAATGTAACTCATACAAGGTTTCTACTTTTCTAGTATCACTTCCAGTGTTAAATCAACTCTTAATCTTGTGTGTTTTCTCTGAGCTTTGTTCACTTAATCCATAACTTCAGTTGAAATTACTCTGTAACTGAAAACAACAGGGTTTATGTGAGAAAAAAAAAAAAGAAAAAACAGAGAAAGGGAATTTGAGCTCAAATGTTTAAGATATGTCAGAAAACATATTTGACTGCTAAGTACTGTTCCATTGTAAGCAGGCTGAATTTTCCTTTCAAGCTAGGCATAACCAAAATAAAAACATTTTGGCTATTCAGGGAAAAATATAAGGATCAAAACCACCATAAAGGATATATGTATTCTGCCTGATTTATTTAATTTTAAAAAGATATAAGTGTATTTTAAAGAATTGCTTTTGCTTTTGTATTTATCGGTATCCTCAATCTTACCTCCATTACTGCTGTGACAGAATAATTAATTTCAGTCAATCAGTCATTTAACAAAAACTCACAGGTGACCTCAAAATAACACATAATCCACCAAGAACCAGTCACAACAACAATCCTTAAATTCCCTTGGAAAGGAAAATTAAGTCAGCTATGTGTGGCTTGGGGCAACCTAAGCTGTAAATCTCTCTTTTCTGATCTCTTCATATGGATGAAAGAGTAGTACCTCTCTGGATTACATACAACAATTAGGTGTTCTAAAATCTCAGGGAATTGGGTTTCAGACAGCTTTAATCATTACCAATTAAGTGCATCTTTTGCCACCCTGTAATAGTTCCACCAATGCCTAAAGAATCACTTTAAGTAGACAATCCTATAATGTTTAGGTTTATGAATAATAAAAGGCCTGCTTGTATTTGTCAACAAATCCAAACAGAGGTTCCTTGCCTGATGAAAACAATACACACCTTCTACCTCTACTGCATACCTTAGACAAGGTGGAGCAGTCTTTGAACACTTGAGTAGGCTGCTGTTAATGTGAACACGTGGAAGGAACAGTGGATGTGGGTTTCACAGTTTGCTCTGGCAATCACTCAGAGAATACAGACATTTAAATTACTGCTTCCTTTTCTGAGGGTATAAATGTGTTGTACTGTCCTTAAAACTAGGAGTTACTCTATTCAGCAGTACTGTCTTTGATATTTTGGAGATTGGCAGTATGCTTTTTCTAGCTTGCTTACAACAGCCTTTCCTTTGAAATTTTCCGCCAGCTCACTGCTCCCAACAGGAACAACAGCGTCGATATAAAAAAAGACAAGATATCATCAGCTGCCAGAATATTACCACTATGAGGTCAGTCTGAGAAACAGTAGATGACACAGCAGTAAAAATGCTCATGCCTTTTCTATACTACAACTCTCATCACTGCTACCCATAGCAGTGCTTCACTAAGGAGAAATTTTATGAAAACCTTGCTGTAGATAGCCACTCAGGGTTGCAACAAGATATATATAAAGTCATAACAGTACAGGAAATGTGAAGCTCCTGAAATACAAAAGCCTTAGCAGTGTAAATCCAGAAAGATAAATTGACTGTGCTTTGTAATTCAACCAAGCAATGCAGTTGTTAGCTAGACAAAAAAACCTCAGTAAAATTTACTTTTGTTTTTAATTAGTCAAACAAAGCATCTCATGCCCAAGGGCACCATACTTTGATTTAGGAACACTAAATTCCTGTCCTTATATTCCCTAGCAGGCAAAAACTACTAGGTAGCAAAGCTTTCACAGCAAACCTAAAACCAAGGAAAGTGCTCTCAAATAGACAGCAGCAGAGAAAAATCAATCCAACAAAAAAGATGAACCCCGCCTCTTCCAGGCTGCTATTATATCAAGAGGCAACTAAATGAGTCATTGTAAATTCAAGGATCTCCAATAGGCAAGAATACACTATAAGCAAAGAATGGTAGGGGTAACAACTTATTAAACCAAGGGATATGGTTAGGAAAACTGGACAGGCCTTTTGACATGCACATCATTCTTTACATCTGAAGTAGAATCACCAACATTTGATCTAAATAGTAGTCAAGAAAAGCTGCTAGGAATTTAGCCAGATTATACTAATCAGCTGAATAATATGAGTTAAAAAACAGTTAATATCTGTGGTGCAGAGAGTAGTGTTAACAAGGACAGGGTGCCTGGCTTACACACACCTAAAGACATAATTTTACCTTCCCTATTTGTCTGCTGCTCTAGGCAAGTAGTTACTTTGCCTACATCTCAAGCAAGCCTGGTAAGACAGCTGAACTAAAAACTGAGAAAAGATTCTTTATACCTTCATTATAAACACACTGGAACTTCAGCAGAATGAGCACACATTTTGAATTGGCAGCAAGTATTTCAGGATTCAATACTGTACTACCAGAGAGACTGTGCCATGGCAAATTAATACTATAGCTTTGACTGTACAACTTCTTGACTTTAAACTGACTTCTATCTGACACTGTGTTCATACAAACACTAAGTAAAGTCTCACTAAAAGTTCATTGCTTGAGGCCATTTTTCCTGAAACAAATGGATTCATTACAGCAGCTCCCAGGAAAGCTTATGAGTGTATATGGGGTGTAGAACCATACTACATGCTACCTGTAAAGCAATGGTAGCCTTTTCAAAAGTACCCTAGAAGCCCCTTCTCCCAGCAGAATTACATCTGTGTGGAGGGATGTTTTTTCCCAGAAGAAGTCTCCAAGGAGTTCTGTCTTGGAGCACAAAAAAGCATGATGTGGAGCTCATTTATCAGCAGCAGTTTTCAACCACCAAAATAAGATTAAGATAAAGCCATAAATTCAGTAAGCTTTATCATCAACACACACACAAACATAGTTAAATATCCACCCCAGTTAACAGGCTGCACAAGCATGTTTCAGAAACCACATGTGGAGGCTACCCAGACAATTACTTTTGAAGCATCAGGCCTTTGTTATCTCCTATACAGTGAAGAATTAACCAAGCGAGTCTTAGACTGAAAATCTCAGACTTTCTCCTCTGGTGGAGAAGGAAAAGACAGACAGACAGTTTTATCTGTCTGAACACAGGACAGCCTTGAATGTAAGGCAACTGTAATTTCTTAAGAACCAAAAAAATTTTAGAAGGTACATAAGATATCATTGATCCACATAACACACGCACTTGTCCCATGTAGATTTGTTACAAAACTAAACTGCTCAGTTTTGAGTCCTTTGACACAGCCAGAGCTCCTACTGCCACATGATGCTATTTATTGAGCCCAGTCACTCAGAAGCTGTGAAAAGATGCAGTCCAAATCTTAACAGAGTTATGCCAGAAACCCAGACATATACTCTACACAAACTGTTAATATTTTTATTGGGTTTCCTGGTTCTTTGTTTGCTTTTTCTTTTTTTGAACTGAAAGAGATCAGCATAGCCCTTTGCCAGGATGCACTTCAAATGTGCTTAAACTTTTCACCAAGCAACTCAACCTGGAAAGGATGCAGTAGAAAACTGTATGTAAAAGTTGAGAAATCTTTCATACTCTTTCGGTGCAGAAAAGTAACTTTCATACAGACCAAGAGGTCCCTATTTGAGTAAAATAAAACACCTGGTGTTTACTTGACAGAAACAGGTGATTCTGTTTAAACTAGACAGGTTGCAATAAAACATTTGAGCTCCCAACTGCCGACTGCTTACTTCTGCATTCCAACTACAAAATGTTGGTACCTTGATAGTCATTAACCACCTCTAATGCCTCAATGAATCAGCCATGCTGCGACAAAACGTGAAAATTACCACTTTGTTTCCTTATAAATGTAGATTGCAATACCCAAGACAGAAATAAACTAAACAGTGTGGCTGGGCTGCACTTCTGAAAATTAAGTACTTCTGAGATGACTGAAATTCCTGCAATCTGTACTTTAGCTAAGCTATCACACTTTTCTTTCCACATTACGAAAGACTTTTGGGGTTTCACAGTTCTGATATTTGTCAGTGGGGTTCTCCAATACAGCTAGATCTTTTTCAAAGAAAAAAAATCTTGTTTTGAATTAGTCCAGGAAGTGACTAACCTTCAGTCTTTTGGAGTGACATTTCAACCAGAGACCACGAAAAATATATACACTGAAGGCCCCCAATAACAGCAGTCCATGGGATCCTATGTTCCAGGACCAAGCAGAAAAAATATAAGGACTGAGCTGTCTGGCACTTAAAGAAGCATCCCTACCCCAGATCTGGACTGGGGGTGAAGATCTAGTAACACCTTTTCAAGTGGCTCAAGAATGCTGCTGGAAGCCTTTCCTGCCCATCAGACTCACAATAAAAACAGCCTCAGTGTAGTAAACAATACTTCACACCTTAACCTACACATTATTTTTTCTTTATGAAATTTCACCTGGATATGGCAACTGAGACAACACCACTACTCCATAGTACTGTAAAAGAGATCTGTCTTAAAAACATCACATTATCTGGAGGTATTTTTAACAAGATGCACATTGTGTTTGTAAAAGCCATACAGAGCACAAGATTACACAATGTATTTTGCTAAGCTGACAATAAATTCCATTTTAATAAGTCGTACTACATAAGAGCCATTGGTATTATTGGACTGCACATATTTTAGCATTTCTGACAGAAGAAGCGATAAACTTTTTTTTTTTCTTTAAGGTTGAGGAAGATGACTAAGCACATAAAATTATTAAATGCTAAGAACTTTAATTAGAAACAAAATTGACTTTTGTAAGACTTGACAACGTAGATGTTCATGGAAGTAGGCATACATGAGGTCTGTATAGGAAGAACTATTACAAATGCAGAGAGAGAACAGAAGCAACTTGATGTATTTATAGACTTCCATTCCCTTTCTCTGTGTCTGAACTTTCAATAATGTGAATATACGTTTATTATCCTAAATGTAAAATTCAGACAATATGAAAATTAAGAATGTCACATCTTGTCTACACTGCATGGTTAACATCTAACTTGAGAGCAAGTTACTCCTGAGCAGCAAATTTTAATGCACATTTAAAGTTGTTAGACATAGACCATGCAGTATATAAACATATGTAATTAGAGTGTATGGTGGGTTTACTGTACAATGCTATAGATCCATACAAATCTGGCCTTACTATTACTGATTAGTCTTAAAAAAAAACAAAAAACCAAACAAAAACCCAAAACAAAACCAAAAAACACAAACAAAAAACCAAGGAACTGCAAAATGTTGGTATATTTGAATAAATATTCAAACACTTATTTATGGATTCCTTTAAATTTAACACTTTTTCTACTTCTTTATATATATTAATTCAATCCTGTGATACATGTAATATATTGCCCACATTTTGGAGAACTACTCCAGAGAAGAAAGAAGGCTGACATTAACAAGACCACAGGTTTAGAGCATATAAATTCTTAGCCTAATGTGAAATAAGATATTATTGGATTTTTAAAGGTACTGAGTACCCCTAATTCCATGTAGTTCACAAAAGATGCAGATACACAAAGAAAGAAAAACTAACCCTACATATCTCAAAGTCAGGTAGCCAAAAAATAACCCATCAAAATTAGCAGACACTTTAAAATGTAGGCCTCTGTGATTTGACTCTAATTAAATGGAAGTTGAAGTCAGAGGCAGGATTAGAAGCCACAGGGGATCCTTTGATCTCAGTTTCTCAGACTACGCTGCTTTTTGCACTACCATGCTTTCCCTTCACTTCAGCAACTCATGTGCTGCTTCTTTAGCAGAAGAGTCAAATCAGCTACAGGCATGTGGCTGGGAACGAATTTTTGGCATTTCTACAAACATCCACAAATGGCATTATCTTAACAGATGAAGACTGATATTTCCAAAGTCACAAGTCCTCCTAAAGCTTTGGACCCTAACAGTCCATGTTTTTCTGAGTATTTTATACAGGTTTAAATTGTTTACAACTACACAGTGGCACATTTTAAATGTATGTAATATGGCATTGCAGAAGATAATAAATAAAACTTTAAAAAGCTGACAATATACAGTTATTACAAATCTAAGAATCTCTATAAACATACTTGGAGGGTATTCATACTCTGCCTTTATAAATAACCATTTCTCTTTCTGCCACAAAGCCCTTTTCCAAAATTAGTGTAGACATTAGGGTCCTGAAAAGCAACACAAGGAATGTCTAGCTTGTGAACTTCGGATATGCATTTTAATAATTTTGAAGAGATGAATGTAAAAGGAGTCCCTAATGACCTCACAGCAAAAAGTATTCACATTTTTTTCTTCCTATGCAAAAAAATATACATAAGGAGAGAGACAATTTTAACTAAAAAATAATTTCTCAGAGAACTATAAATGGGTTGTTAGGGAACTGTAACACAATAATACATATAAAATTTAGCAGAAAGTTTACATTCCCTATAAAGGCCCCAATCCAGTGGCTGGCACATTTTGTGTTGCTTCCTTTATAAGAAATTGAAAATGGAGCTTTACTGAGCAGGTAAGGCTACATAAGTATGCTATGGCAGCGCAGAATTGGTTCAGTTGTCCCCTGCTTTCCAAAAGAGGTGCAACTGTAAAAGAGGTCTAAAGAGAAGGCTTTCAGGTACCTTTGCGTTCCCCATGCATGAAAGTAGATATAATTTAAAACCTAATTTAGGAGCTCTAAACCATACAATGCATCTCAGTGTGTTACAATAGCCACAGAATTACTCACTGCATCTCTCCACCACCATCAAAGATCATGAAGGCTATTTTTTTAAGTTGTCTTTTTAAAAAGATCAAGCATTATTCTCAATCTACTAATATAAATGAACCTTAGTACATAATAAACATCTAATTAAATCCTTTTCTGAGCACATTTTCCACATAAAGGTTTTTTTGAAGCTACTGACAATGTTTACAAAGATTGAACAATGTGTACTAAGCTGGAATGGATCCATACAGGCTCTTTAGAGATTTTAATACATGACTCATTGATGTTCAAACCATTACTACATGGTATGGACAATTCAAGATTTTTTTTCTCAGTAGACAGAGATCAAATGATTAAATATGTTTTTTCTTTATAATGGAAAAATCATTTCAGTGCAAGTATATGACTTGCTAGGAACATACAAGAGTGAGTAACAGCACAGTTAATTTACAAGATTTTTCTACTCTTTACTGTTCCTATACATACAATTATGAAAAACATCAATAAATTTCCCTTTCAAGAAGTACATTAGACAGTCAGCATTCTTACTTTATAACTTTAAAAAGTTATCTTTTAAAGATCTAGGAAAGACTAAAAACTCTGAGAGCAAATTTTTTGTCATATTGCCATTTCTATTATGCTAAGCTGTAGAAGTTCAAGAAATGTGGATTAGCTTTATTTTGTGAACACTAATGACTCTCCAGCTTCCGAAAATTTTGCTGTGCATACAGGTGAAAAAAGCACTTTTTTAGATCAACATTTGACAATGTCAGAAATTTTTTTAATGTAGTTTAAACAGAGAGGAATGCACACACACAAACACACACACCTGCACTTGAATATTAATGTGCACTTTTGTAGATGTGCTTTACACTGTTTGTTTACTGTATACAATACTTAGAAATCTGTTCCAACTCATTTCACCTTCAAAACTTGGTAACACCTGCATTTGCAGATTTAGGTTATAAAAATAAAAAAAATTCCTTACAAAGTGTTTTTCAGATGCAAAATAACAAGAATTCTGCTTTTTAAAATTTAGAAATGTCTCTCAGAAGGCTAAGTCAAAGCTCAGCTAGCTAATCTTGTGAAGGTCAATTTGTTTAAGTCTGTACTAGCTCTGCTTTCTGACAATCTGTACTACGAATCTCTCATTAAACACATGATATTGAGTTTGAAATACTAATATCATGATCATGAAAACTGCAACAAAAATTAAGATAATTCTAGCCTGCCACATCCTTTTCTCGGGAGCATAAGCTGTTGCCATGGTTTTGGTGATTTTAAAATATCCTTAAAAGTGTGACCATTGTATCAAATTAAATGCTTTAAAACTCTTTCCAAGCATCCCAGTCCAATTGCTAATCATGTGTATTTTCCTTATTAGAAATTAAGAACATGTGTCTAAATGGTATTGAAAGCTCTGTCAAAGGCATACAAAAACATACAACGGTACAACTCAAAATGCCTGATGTAACAGACACAGACATTGTCCACAGCCAGTGGTACATCAGCTTATGATACACATGGCTGTAGGCATCATTAACCAGGGAAAGTTATTCAATCCACCAATTAAGAAAGAGGGAGTCCCCTTACCATAATTCTGCTTGGAATAACTTAAGTGCAAAAAGAATTTATCAAAGTCTCCTGGCTTGTTTTGGGTTGGGTTTGTTTTTGCCATCACTTTTAAAGACACTCATACTATCAAGGGCCACCTCTCTGAAAACTGACCTCTCTAGAGAGAGGTTTTCTTGACTATGACAGTGCTAAAAAGAAAGGAACGCTGCCTGAGAGAGAGAAAGAGAGAAACCACAATCAGCAGAGCTGAATTCTCTTGTTCTAATAATTGTATTTCACAGTAAGAAATGAACCTGGGGGGGAGGGAGGAAAGAAAATTCTCTGATATGGCCAGCATTCCTTAGAACACACTAGTAGGTGTCTAATGAAGCAGGAATATTGTGAGGCCTTTTAGCACTTTAGAGAAGCACATTTCTAAATACATTTTGGATGTTCATTCTGGGATGCATCATAGCCTTTACAAAGCCCTTTTTAATGCCATAAGAACTAAGAAAAAGCATTAGTTTTGCTTATTATGTGAGATGGCATTTTTAAAATACTAACTGGTGGGCAAAATATATTGCTATAAGTGGTAGTATATCTTATGCTCATGGAGACAGAACAGAATATTGAGAAAAGAAGCCAGTCCTTGGAAAGACATTAGGACTTGTAAGTTGCTTTTCTGGATTTAGTTGAAATTTCATCGGTGCTGTGGGTAACATTTCTAGTTTTGTAGCTGAGTTTTCAAACAATGAAATGTTCTTGTTTCACACAAATCAAGGAGCTAAATCACTTTTAAAACTCTTAGCAAAAATAAGTGGCTTGAGTCAATGTTGCTCCAGGTAACACTCTCTGCTTTGGGACTAAAAATAAAATCACTCGTTCAGAACATAAGTGGGGAAAAAAAGCAAGAGCTGCAGAGTTTTCAAAAATGCTTCTTCCTTCTGGGTTTGAAGCTAAACTCACTATTTATGAGAAATCTTGAGAGAACATAAAAATTTGAAACAACACAGTTGCAAGGACTATCAACTCTTTACCTTGTGTGAAATGATAGGTCTTTCACTACAAACACATTGGCAAGTTATTAAAGAATACAAATATCAAAAATAAATAAATAAATAATTCTGTTTTGTACTGTGTTTTCTCTTTTTGAAACATGTGAAAGGTACCCAGCATAATGGTCCCTAAATTTGTTAGGAAACAAAATTGCTTGGCACTTAACTGAAACTGGTTTCAAAACTCAGGTCAGGAATTTGGGAAAGACACTGAAGTCAATGTAAAGTCATTTGAATAGGCTTTAAATCAGAACAAGAGTCAAAAGGATAGATGACTAAACTTGATTAATTTCTTCATTTCTATGCAACTAACAGTACTAAACAGTCTCCTTGCTAATATTTAAACTTAAATGAGTGACTTATTCTGTATGTGATCCCCAGGAGATTAATCAAGAAAACAATAGAAGAATTGAAAACAGTCATCTATCCTACAATCTTATCGGCAGTTATAAATTCACAAAACTTTGATAATACAATAAAGAAAGGTTTACAAAAGGATCCAAAGATTTATATAGGATCTCTCTCATGTTAGAACGGTCAGTTCACACCATTTTAGTGTCTTAATACGCCGTATGATATCCAAGCAAGCTGCTATGTAGTTTTTCTCATTTATTCCTATGAATTAGTGTCTGTGATTTTATCTACAACTTCTCCTTTGTGCATGCAAGTGTGTGTGTGTGTGTGTTGTCATGCCCCAAGCAGTTCTGTGGAGTTCTCAGGGTTGAAGCAGCTCTTTTATTGTAATCAGTTTTCATTACAGTCCTTTGATCTCTCTCCATTCTTTGTATACAACACTTCATCACCTTTATTTTCTGTCATAATTGCATGTGAAAGATTTCTCCTTTGATAGACCCTGAATGCCAAATCAGTATCGAAAAGAGTGTTGAAAAGTGTCATGTGCTCTCTCTGCTTTAAAAGGCATCCC
This sequence comes from Lepidothrix coronata, assembly GCF_001604755.1. Lineage (NCBI taxonomy): Eukaryota > Metazoa > Chordata > Aves > Passeriformes > Pipridae > Lepidothrix > Lepidothrix coronata. The sequence continues at coordinate 6,216,089 of NW_016690197.1, forward strand.
ATACACCTGTGGAAGACAAACAATTTTTCAGTGATATGACATATCTATCATCCGTCCACAGGATATGAGCTGTTCTGTCTGCTTAATAGCAAGGGGCTATGCATAGCAAAATAGTAACTGCTGAAAGAAATGTGTAGCACATTGCAAACTGTCTGGCAGCCCTCCCTAAGCCTCATCTCATTCTGGCCTGCTGATAATTCACAGACTGTGTTCCCGTGTGCTCATCACTCCGGCAGTAAGAGTGGCTAGATGGGGCCCCCTGTCTCTGCTCCCTGTCACGCTGTCATTCAGGTGTGTCTGTCTGCCATCACCTGCTGACACAGCCACATGCGTCTCAATTACAGAATAGGCCTCCATTCACACTACTGATGAAGATGTTCAATCTGTACTGGCTAACAGCATTCTCCCTTAAAGATGTGTCTTTTGGGGTTTGTGAAAGCAGACACCAGGTGAAATCTGTTGGCTGCTACAGAATAATATTTCTCACCATTGTTTTGGCAAGAAATTGTTAGTGGCCGGTCCTTTTCTCTATAATTCCAAGTTTCTGTCATCCTCTGCAATGGTAAAATACAGAGAAGGGATATAAAGATTTTTTTTTATTTTCCCCTTCTCTACTTCAGCAGGAGGACAAGTGATTAACCAGAAAACTGGAAAGCCTGATAGCATACAATGCCAAAGTAATTTATTCCTCCATATTACAAACTTCATGCATTTTTACAACCAAGGATATTTTTAACACTGCCAACACAGTACTGATTACATCCATATTCAGCTTATTGGGGAAAAAAAAAAGGTACAAGCAGGGAAAATTGGTGGAAGATGATAATGTGAGATACATATATAATTGTTACATATGTGCCCCTATAACTAGGGAGGGTAACCCACAGTGATGATTGACCAGCAATGACATACAATACATACAAGTCCTATGAGGAGCAGTGAGGGAGCTGGGGGTGTCTAGCCTGGAGAAAATGAGGCTCTCTACAACTACCTGAAAGGAGGTTGTAGCAAGGAGGGGGTCAATCTCTTCTCCCACATAACAAGTGGAAGGACAAGAGGAAATGGCCTCAAGTTGCACCAAGGGAGTTTTAGACTGAATATTATGACAACCTTCTTATTGAAAAGAGTTGTCAAGCATTTGAACAGGTTGCTCAGGGAACTGGTGGAGTCACCATACCTGGAGGTATTTAAAAGACGCATAGATGAGGCAGGTAACAGACAGCCCTACCAGAGGGGGAGCAATACTGGATCTTTTGGTCACCAATGCAATTGAGCTAATAGGGGATGCCAAGATTGGAGGTAGCCTGGGCTGCAGTGACCAGTGGACTTTGCAGTCCTGAGGGATATGGGTCAGGAAAAGAGTAAAGTTAGGCCCCTGAAATTTATGAAAGAAAAATTACAGCTCTTCAAGGAGATAATAATTAAGGTTTTCCCTCAGGAAAAAGGGAGTAGAACAGAGCTGGCAGATCTTTAAGGAAGTCCTCCTTATAGCACAAGAGCTAGCAATCCCTAGGTGCAAGAAATCAGGCAAGGAAGGCAAGAGATCAGCATGGCTGAGTAGAGACCTGCTGGTCAAACTAAAGGGAAAGAAGCAAATGCACAGGCAGTGGAAACAAGGGCAGGTAACCTCCGAAGAGTATAGCGACAATGTTCAGTTGTGAGGGATGAGGTGAGGAAGGCTGAGACAAACAACTGAACTTGGCAAGGGACACACAAGAAAGGCTTCTACAGGTATGTTAACCCGAAAAGGAAGGTCAAAGAAGGTGTAGCCCCCAATAAGGATCTTTCATGAATGCATGAAATACTCCGGCATGCGAGCAGTAATTATGTCTATGCAGTCTTAGCTAAAAAACCAGGAAAGAGAAATGAGCGCTATGGAAAGAAAGGAATTCACAAGAAGTAATTTCTGCTGCTAGTAAAGGTAAGCCACATATTGGAACTTTACAGTAAAATTAAAGTAACCAGTACTAATATTACACAATGCTGTATTTTTACTTTTGCACATTTCGATACATTTTTGTTCAAATTTCTCAAATTTGTAGCACTCGTGAATGACAAATGATATTATAGTATTTAAAGTAAACAGCTCAGTTCTCTAATATCACATAGTAGAATTAAAAATCCTAATATCCATTAACAAGTAACCCCAACACAAGTAACACGCATTGAAAATAAAGCTACAGTAATCTTTCTCTGAAAGTATTACAGGGAGACAGTGATCCACCTGCCACGTACAAATAACAGAGTCCTTGATATGTACATCAGGGCACCAGTTAGCATGTTTTCAATCTTATTCCTCTATCAACAATCTCATTTTTCCTAAACATGAACAAACTGATTGAATGAAAGAATAATTACCATAAACTAGAGAATATTGATGCCTAGGTTATCCCTCCTTCAACTCAGATGAGTGACTTGCACAAACTCCTTCTAGATGATGACCCTTAAAATACTGGAAAGTAAGATTACTATTCAACAACAAAGAATACTGGCATGACTGAATACAGAAAATGAAACTCAAGGATGGTCACGTAGTTGCTATCTGGATTTAATCTTTTCAAGACTCAAGATATTAAATTAAACTCAAGAGCATCCATATACAACTAGCAGAAATGAATAATTACAACTGCGTATTACACATGAAAAAATCTAGTCTTCTCTCAGCTTTTTTTAATTTTTAAAAAGGCATGGATTGTGACCTCAGCTCAACAAATAAGAAACTTTAAAGCTGAAATTATTTTGTAGTTATATTTCTTGTTTCTTTAGTTCTTCCCTGCCCAATGTGGACATAAATGGTGACCTGCTAATTTGTTTTATCCTCAGGCCTATTCCTACTGTTGTCAAAAAGAAGTGGGATAAACAGCCAGGTAAATAAAAATAGCATCCATACCATAAAGGCAAAGTTACAGTAACAGACTGTGTGGCTCTGAATTCTGAAGGAATATAAAGAAGTGAAGATTTACATATATGGAAAAGACATCAAATCCCAGTTGGCAACCTTTGTGCATAGATATAATTCACTCTGTGCAGTTCTGCAAATTTTAAAAGTGGCTTAACCTAAAAAAAAAAATTAAAAAAATAATATTACAGAAGGAAAGAAAAGAAACCTGCAAGTAAAAACACTTAGGACCTACCTACCTCATAAAGTAGGTTTACACTCAGTAAGAACCAGAAGAGAAAAAACTTTCTGAAGAAAAGGAAACTTACAATTTCTTTGTAATTGTTTATTCATTTAAATAGAAATGCATGAGACTTGGACAGAATATTTCTCCCTTTATATTTCTTCAGTCAATCTTCTAATACATAGTCTCTTTTCAAAGTCTAACATTTGAGAAGTGTCTCGGTTTTCCTTGATTTTTTCCCCTTATCTCAACAGTGTGTCTGTTTCTATCTCAACAGTTTCTCAAGACCGGAAGATGAACCTCCATTTTAGTGATAGTCTAGTCCAGTCTAGTGTCTTTAAGACACCAAAATTTCTAACTATACCTTTTAACAAAGCACCGAAGAAGATTTAACAGTTTCCAGTTTTGATGTCTTACAAAAATTAATTACAGAACAAAAAAGTATTACAGAAAAATCAACTGTCACCCATATTTATAATGGCAATTAGGAAGATTTAATATTTTACATATATTTATTGTTTAGTCATATTAAGGATTAGAAAACAGTTCTAGACTTTTGAAAGTTAAGAGCTGAGCAGACAAGACAAAAAAAGGAGGAGGAAAACAGAGGTAGATAGTGATTAAATCATTTGCCCAAGGCTACATAACAGGTCAAAGACAGAAATGTGAATTGAAAACAATTCCCCTACCTTTCCAACATAGTTCCTGAACACCACATTATCCTGAGTTTTTGAGCCTGACATAAAAGAAACCCTCTCCAATGAAAAATTAGTATTAACCTCATTGTCCAAATCTATGAAACTCTTAATCATGGCACTTTGCAATTATTTTAAATACGCTGCATGCACATGTGTGTGCATGTAGCTGTAATCTGGTGGCTCTTGGCTAATCTTAAGTGTTGCCTCACACTTCTATAGGATGAGAGAACTGTAAAGCAAAGCTGATCAAAACTGTCACCCTTGGGCCATAAGAGTCGACACTCTTGATTATGCCAGAGGATGTCCAGGGTGCATCTGCTGACATTGTGTAAATCATTGTTATTTATTTTTTAAAAACACATGATAAATAATTTTACCATGAAGAATGTTCTCTATGAGAGAAACACTTCAGGAAAAAGGTGACATATTAGAATGATTGCATTTTTAAAAAAAATTTATTCACCACAGCACTGAATATTCAGTGGGATGTAACTTGAGTTATGGACTCATCTCTCTCTTAAGACAGCTTTCTCAGTGTACAGAAATGCCAATATTGTATAGCAGTGTTGGTGCAATAAACACAACATAAGAAAATGAAGTGTATAAGGGATGAAGGGATCCATAACTGCATAGCACATTTAAATGAATAAACATAATAAATCTGTGAATACAGACTTCATCTACTTTGACTCAAAAGCAAACTTGACAGAGATGTCAGTAGAACAGAACAATGTCAAAAAAACTCAGTATCACATACTGCTCCTTCAGCTCAGTGTTTATGGTCATTTTTGTCTATTGTATCATTACAGCTTTTCTCTGTCTGAGAAGATTAGATAGATTAATAACCTCCACATTCCCACAATCAAATCCCAGCATATTCTGATGGCAGAAGTTCAGCAGCACTTCACAAGAGTATTTTAGCTGCTAAAATACTGTATACTTCCATAAGATTGTTATCAAGAAACATCTTCCAGAAAAAAAAAATTGTAAGATTATTTCAAGCTGTTACCTTGTTAAAACTAACAGGTCTGTGTTAATGAACCAAGTACTACAAAATTAGTATGATCTCATCTAAGAGATTGCCTGTGCATGCCATAGGCTGAGGTACTGCAGATTTATATATTCAGGTTAGATGAATTAATTCTACTTACGTCTCTTTCTGCAGAGATTTTATCTCTTACTTTTAACATATTAAAATATCAAAGTTACTGACTTCATTTTTGTTATTGGGTTGCTGACAGCCTACCTGAAAGGCCCAGTCTTGTGTAAACTACACACTCAAAACCTTAATGAAAAGTCAATAAACTCTGCTTTCTTGAAGCAAGAGACTTATCTACCTGAAGACCAATTTGATTCATCATGCCAGGAAAGCTTCCTTAAATAAGAATTCCTATTTTCATGGCCTTGATACTAAAAATAGTTCTGAAATCTATCAGCATTCAGGCAGGCAAAATAATAAGAATTTAAGTGCTGGAAGTTTACTCTGAAAAAGTAAATATTCTTCCATAAGACCATAGCAAAAGTTATTTTGTTTAGCTCATTCAAGCTGACTTATATTGCAGAGGAAGAGAGAGCTGTACCTAGAATATGTGAAAACAAGAAAATAGAATGAGCTACAGAAGCTTTGTTCTTAAAAACAAAAATAACCCCACAACATTCTAAAGTGGTTCATTTTTAAATGTTAAAACCTATTGAGTTACACAGCACAGAAAACAAAGGTATTTATGCAACACAGTCTACTGTATCACCATACTTTTTTAAACCAGAAGATTTTCCCACCACTCTCAATTTCACCTAAAGTAAGGATTCTCTGTAATCAACATACTAATTTCCTAACTGAAAATGCAGAAAGCAATCTGTAACTATTGATCTACTGTTTTAGCTGGAGCTGTAATCTGTCCAAGTTTGCCACAAGCAGACTGCCCTGTGATACCCTCACAACATTATCACTTGTTCGAAATTTTTTGAAAGACATTCCATTTGGCAATAACAATAGAATGAAGTAATAGGTTTATTCATTTATACACAAGCTTGAATAATAGAGCATAACCTCTTCCTAGCTCAGTTATCAAAGACCTATCTCAGTGGATATTATGTTTTATGTTCAACTCAGTAGGGTTTTTGCTCATGCTGAGAGCCAGAAAAACAGGAGCTACGACACAAGCCAGAAATGCTCAGACTGTGTTCAGTGGATCACTCCTGGACCAGAGCATTTCACCCATTGAAAGGATCAGCTGCAACTTAAACTTCAGGCCTCCTCTATGTGTTATATTCATAATTATGAATTATGAACACATCTCTGGTTGCAACATCAGTCAAAGGAAAAGTCACTTATGCTTCCAAGTTAACAGAGCTGATTGCAACATTACTTAAATCCTGGAGTAATCTCTCTGAACCCACCTCACAGAGCAGCACTTACTTTCAAGGCACAGAAAAACAGAAAATCTCTTTCAAATCTATAGCAAGGGATGGAATGAGGAAGACTTTATAGTAAAAACAAAATATTCCTGACATCTAGAGTTCCCCCAAACAGCTAGAAAATACATCTTTTCTAAATATTACTTTTTCAAATAAGTCTTTCCAGAATAATTGTCGTGCTGATAATAATGAAATCATGAGTGAAAAGGAAGAGGGTCAGAAATACTTTGAGTAAGCAAGAAAGGTGTGATCAATGCCACTGTTTAAAAAAAAAAACAACAACAAAACAAAGATCAAAGTTTTAATTTCAGGTCAACCTCATAAATAGAAGGAAGCTGGAAAGAAAATGCTAAAATCTCTCCCATCATAAGAAATCAAAACAAAAAACACATTCCAAGACTTGTGTATACAGAATACTAATAAACACAGGAATGGGACCTTTAAAGAGAAGAGGAACTGCCTCCAACTAAATTGCAGCAATTTAAATCCCTGCTTCTGCCTGATAAGGTACAAACTATCCAACTAAGCTGTCCAGAGATGAAACTAAAAAACCTGACACTGGCAGACTCTCTGGGTTTAACAGAGCTTCTTCATTAATTATCTAGACATTGGCACTGTGACTGTGAACTCCCAACTATACAGAGCAAGAAAAACTCATTTGGCCACAAGCACTTGAAGGTTAAAAAAGAAAAAAAGGAAAAAAACCAAACAAAACCCTTGCATTTCACTGGATGCAGCATTTGTATGCTTATCTACGGGTTTTTAATGTCACTTTACAGTTAATAATTAGCCCTCCTCTGGCCTGCACAAAGAGTGCCACTGAGACAAAGGAAAACGTTAAGTGTGTTAGCTATACTTGCCACTGGTATAAATAGTCAAAGGGATGATTAATGAATGAGGGGGAGAATTAAACAGAGCAGTGAACAAAGACAAAGCCCGTTTGCTTGGCTGCCCACAAACCAAGACAAGCTGCATCCATAAAGAAACTACAGAAAGTGACAAACAAAAAATCAGCTTAATAGACAGCTCATGAAGACTTTATTTAACCCCACATTATGACAGCCTCAGCGCTTTATTAACACTCTGACATGTTAAGATGCCAGGGTCATTTGAGGCTAAAACACACATTTGTTGGGGGGTAAAGGCATAGAAAGAAAAATGCACATTTTTGTGCCACAGAAAGAAAAACAGAGAAGGCCCAAATAACTTAAACAACACCCTTCAGTTCTCCTTTGTGTAGCATGCCAAAATCGACATTTTTAAAGAGTTGTTTAGAGATGTCAAACAAAGCAGATGAAGCACTAACACAGGCGGCCCAGGAGAAGTAGCTTGACAGGCCTTATCCTTCCCTTCAAAGGGCTACATTTTAGACAGATGCCTTTCAGATTAAAAAAAAATTGTGATGTCTATTAAACTTAAAGCAAGTTATACTCACTTTTTTCTTTTAAATGAGCTAATGAGCATTCCCAGCTACTTTCCACAGATTACTACAGATACCTAATATCCTATATAAACGACTATGATTTCTGAATGAAAAACCCTGCAATAAAGTTGATAAACACAGTATTCTCCAGCACCTTTATTGCTTAGGCCATTTTCAAAGTCTGATTTAACATAGACAATTCAAATTACTTAAATAGCTTTATCTATCTTGCCTTATGTTGAGATTTTTATTTTTATTTTAAACAAACGTAGTAGTTTTCACAGTCAGTCTATTTCCCTTCATCAGCTGCCCAATGCACTGGACAAATCTAATATACCTCTAATACAGTAGGATATATAGTAAAGAAAATCTTAAAAAGATAAAAATAACCCCCCCCAACACATGAACAAGCGCCATAATAAGATAAAGAACTTTTTCTCCAGTTTAGAACGTCATAAGTGCACAATTCCATAAGTAATGTGCCATAAGTAGCCAAATCTTCTAACAAGACAAAATAGTATGTAAAGATTTTGTTGTTACTGACAAATGAGAATAAAAATTTCTTTTTTGTTGCTATGGATTCAATATTGCATATCCCTGAAATGTACACAAAAAAATCTTTATTCTTTCCGTACTATTATACAACTGATACAACTGTATTTATTAGATAAATAAAACTGATCTACAGAGCTTTTTTTTTACAAAATTTAACATTTTAAGTAAAGGTAAAAGTATCCTCTCAAGTTAGAATTAATATTCATTTAAGCATCCTGTCCATGCTTTTTTCACCATACAAATACATCCTCTCATCCATCCTCTACTGTATATGTTCTTTTTGTATGCTTCACTGTTTGATTTTATCCCTACAATGTCTGAGAAAATAAGGTAGAGCAGAAAGACATTTTATATTACTTAAATTCTTTTCCCTAGCAAAAAACCCAAAACTGATACCTTTGTGTCTGCAAAGAAAGCCCCTTCTAATAAACTGCGTGATGATATGAAAAATGAACATGCTCAAAACTTAAGGCGAGATTATGCACAAAGAGCATTCCACATTTTCTGCTAAAGACCCTCATCTTCCTCCATGAGAACAAACTTTCATTTCCATCAAACATTTGCCATCTCAACAATATTTAAATTTTATCCATCAAGAGTGTATTTCCGAAGTCTTGAAGGAAAACTTTGCTTCAAACTCCATTCACAAAGAACTGGAACTTAGTTTTGAGAAGTACAAATATCAGACGTTTTCAACAAATAAGGCAATCCAGAGTTATCAGGGAAACTTGTAGAGAAAACAATATAAATTTTCCATTTTGAAGGGTCATTTCTATGCCCAACATTAGTAAAGTTGGGTCAAGTGCCACAATATAGTTAGCACTTTTCCACTGTGCATTCGAGATAGTACTTTTTGAATACTCCTAAGGAGCCCTAGAGAAAGATACTGAGAATGTGAAGCAAGCAGAGAAGCATTTGACACCATCCTCTTGCCTCCCATTTCTAAGGTGCGACAACACTTCTTATATCAAAGCTGCCCTCACCAAAAAACTTCAGCCAGCAACTGAATCTGTACTGGTGAGTCCAGATCACATGCTAATGTTATCTGGACCAGTTTATACACAGCAAGAACTTTTTGGATTTACCAAAGGCATTCAAAGGAGACTAAAGAGAACTCTCCCAAACATGCCCAAATTCTCCTGAGTTTCAGCACTGGCTTTTTATATTCTTTCAAAAAAATAATGTAATAACGTTTAGGACAGTTAGTCAGAGTAATTATTTTCTTTAATATTATATATTTTTATACATAATTACAATTCCAAGTCATATTCTAGTTAAATTTGAGTAACTTAAGTGCTCTAGATTCCTTTAAAAGCTCCAGATGGATCATATATATGAGCTAAAACCTCTCTTGGTATGTAACTCAAAATACAGAATGTGCTATATAACAGAAACACTGAAGAACTGGTCTGAGTCTTCCAAGTTTCAAGTTCTTATCCCAGTTCTGATTGAATATCAAAGCTGGGCAGATCTTATTTTAATGTATAATGGCTATAAAATTTGAAATGTGGGGAGTGGAGAGGTAAGGGTTCCTCTCCAGATGTCCTAAGAGGTGAGAGACAACTTAAGAAAGTGTTCTGTATTGGTTCTCACACATGCCAACACACTGCTTTTGCTTTAGGAATGAAATGAAAACTGATCATTTGAGTAACTAAAAGGTATCAGCTTCAATAGTCTAAGTCATATTTTCCTGGGGGCCCAGTAGAAGGAGGGAAATAAGTAATCTCACAAGTGTTCAAGTGTGATCCCTACAGGTAACTGCCACGTGCAATCGTGTATCCACATCTGGGATGTGCAGTTATTTTTAGTGTCGTGTCTTTCTGTAACTGACGATAAACTCACTGTTGATCTCCCAAACCACCCTGTCACTTCTAGAATCACAGAAAGCAGAGGCAAAGGAGACATATTAGGTTATCTAGTCCATATCTCTGCAGTGGGTGGGATGTACTTAAATGAATAATGACTGGAAAAGCCTCTCTGGATTTTTCATGCTGTGACATCATTCTCACACCAGCATCACTCCCTCACAGCTGAAGCTTTAAAAATGATAACTGAGTGTGACACATAGTCTAAGAGCAAATAGAATAAAGCGAAGACTAAGACATTTAGGCCACATCTACACTGTCAAGTATTCAGATCTCTGGAACAACTGAAACTGTTTCTTAGCCACATACATTTATTCTTGTTAACTCAGGCCTGCATCTCACAAATGGCAAGTCACAAGGGTTAAAAGATCTTGTGAGAAGAGTCACTGTGTCCAGTGAAGGGAGTTGCCTTGTTTTTAAGTGCCCAAAGAATCTTACTCCTAATTTACTCTGTCACAACTCCGTCATATATATACGGATATACACATGGATAAACCAAATAATGCCCTTCTTAAAACAGCTAGGCAATACTAATATGAAAGAATGAATTCTAGCATTAATTCTCAATACTTAAAAAAGGTTTTATATTTTATGATAAGGCAGTTGAAAATAACAGGAAAAGTGAATATAAATTTGTTTATTTAGTGATCCCTTGACACTTTCTATTGATCTATAATCTCCATTTTGAGCTTGCTAATCACAGAAAAAGCAATTTGTGTTAACTTGAGTCACTCCAAAGACAAAATGAGACTAAGACAAACTAATAAGGTAATACAAGGAAAGGTCCATAAAAGAAAATAAAAACATTGAACTTGCCTTTCCTTTTTTTCTGATACATCATCTGCAAAGTAAATATTACTTTAGAAAAGCTTTAATTTGAACTAACACATGCTTAAAAGAAAGGGCACGTGCAAGGAGGAATTTACACATTAATTGATGATCCTGAGTCATTACATAGTGTAGTTCCACCTTTTCAATGCCTTGCACTCTCCCAGACTGCTTGTCTGGCAAAGAGAGTGCTGTGCAAGCACTGTTCAGCCACAGCCAAATCATCAGTGTGCTATCAATACTGCTTTGGTCAAAAATCAAAAAAAAAAGCAAAAAACACCCTAACTCCACCCCAGCTAGACCAAGTACAACTTTGTATACTTCAAGAAATTAGTCAGTCACTTTATACAGCATAGCTGGGTCGTGAAAGGAAGTCATATGAAATGGCCAGGGGATGGGAGTGAGAAATCAGTCACTTGAAATGGCAGGCAAACAGTGACAGTATAGACTCTTGTAGTGCCCAGATTAAATTTAGATCTGTCAAAGTCCAGTTAAAATTTAAGATCTAAACAAGAAGCTGTATTCATAGCAGCTTATTTATTAGAACAGATAGTAAGAATAAAGCATTCTCCAAGTCCTTCAGCAAGGCTGAGCACTCATTTCTGAATTTATTTTAAATTCAGTTATGTACACTGAGCAATTTAAACATGCAAAGGAAAACATACTTTACATCATTATTTATCATTCCATAAAATAGAACAGTAGCCTATAAAATGATCTACTTCTCTATGCATCATTTTCATTCCACTTAAAATGTGCAATCCAATTTTTTTATACTTTAGATTGGAAAGTTAAAGGTGCTCTATTTGCATGCATCACAATAAAGAGACAATGGATTGAGGATGGTGGGTTCTGCAGCTCTCTAAAGTAGAAACTAGAGAGACTTAAAGAATTAAATGAAAGAACTACTACACTGACAGAAATACAGAGTTGCTTCCATGAAAGCGATCATGCTAAGTAAGAGCACCTATGTTCAATCCAAATTTTCTTGGAAGAACAGAAAGAAATATCTATCTTGGCCAGTTAACAGGAAACAGTAGTCTGAATACATTTTTAGTCATATGTGCAAAAAAAGGAAACAGAAAATGTTGTTTACATGCTCATTTTTTTCATGCATCATTCATTCAGACTTCCTTTTTCCTTTCTGTTTTAACTGTTATTCATATGCATGCAAAAATGATGCACCATTTGCTTCTACAGCTATATGGTGAACAAGGGTTGTTTTTATATCTTATATTACACACACACACACACATATATATATATAAAAAACTCTGTAATAGTCACAATGTGGCTAAGCACAACAGCACATTTTATTAAGAATTAGTGCATTTTGCTTCTATGATTTTTTTTGCTACTGGTTACTTCCAGAAATATATTCTAGCTTAGCAGCATCAATTTTTAGGAATATTCTATGGCCACAGGGCTACTATTGAGGTTTTTGACCTGGAACTCAAAACTAAATTTAAAATTCTGTTATAAACTGGAAAATAAATGGGATCTCAGGTTCTGAATTGCTCTGTACATCATTTGCTCCAAAATCAAGAGGAAAAGAGGAAAGATGATTCCTCCCTTTCTCTACCTAACAAGCTCAGCCGAGATGATGTGCTGTTTTTCTCAGCCTATAGCTATTTCTTATGAAAAAAAAGTAACCATTTACAAACGCAAAGTCAAAAACAATCAGCAAAATTTCCATAAGACTTGATATAACATCACACAACCACAGAATCCCAAGGAGAACTAAGGCATGCATGAAAACTTCCTTGTAAAGGGTTAATGCTTAAAAGGCTGTAGCTGGGTTAACTGAACAGGAATCCATTGATTCACACTTATGCACGGGTCTGACATTAGCAATCCCACCCTTCATTGAAAGATCTATTATAGTTTCCTTGTGACCGCATTCTGCATTTTGATGCTCTGGGAGAAAATATGTACAAAACAAATAGTGAAGAAGCATCACACATCTATTTCTTCTTCATTTTTTGACCAGTAAAGTCACTGGGCCAAAAGTGGTTTTATTCTTCTTTCCTTCCAAAGAGCACTGTAAAGAATATGATATTATCTGCAGGTTTCTTCAGACAGAAAGAAATAACATCAACAATATTAAGGAAGATCTTGAAGCTAAAAGGGCCATGGAAAGTTTAGGGTTTTAAAGACAAAGGTTTAAGGGAAAAAGTGGTGAAACATGGATATAAGGTAGGAGTGAGACTACCATTGAACCTGTACTTTGCTGGTTTCCAACTTTTAACTAAAATACATATCATAGATTTCAAGACAGAAGGTTACTCACCAGCAAAACTGAGATGCTGCTGGCATCACTTCAGCAAACTTTAATACTGCTACACGACAACTTTCTTTTTCCCAAGAAATGCATTTATAAAATTCAACAATTAGTTCTGTGCCACTGACACCGAAAAAGTAAAGACTGCCCTAGACCACAGGAAATTGCTCACTGCTCAATCAGCAATTTGGTTACCAGTCTACTTCAACACAGCTACAATTTTGGCTTTTTTAGCCTCCTTAATTTGTTCTCATTGTTTTTTTCTTCATTTGATCATTACTGTTATTTTTCCACTGATATATTTACTTCTCTAATTTCTTCATGTCCATCTGTAGAAAGTGAAGACATAGGAAAGAATGTAACCACTTCCTCTAGGTGGCAACTTAGAGTGGTTTATTAATCTTGTGTCTGTTAACGATGAGCATGGCTTCACAGCCTACCATTTATATTACCTTCAGTATTTTTGGACATCAGTTGAATATTCAACCAGAATGTTGCATTTTTATTGTATTGTCAGCTTTATCAATATTACATTTACATTTCGTCCAATTGCTCTCATGAAATAAATTAAGATCAGTAACAACTCCATTTGACACCATTTTAATACATATGTGGCTATTGGGACTGGAAAAGTGAAAGAAATGCTGGGAAAGCACACCACCTTTTATAAAAACTATCTAATCAGCAGTTTTTTTCACCTATCAACACAGTGAACTTCAAATATATTTCCTGAGTAACTGGCAATCTTTTGTCCCCTGAAACCAAGAGAACAAAAAAACTATCAAGACTCTTGTTCATTGAGTGTGATGACTAAAGCATTTAAGATATTGCTGTAAATGAAATATGTTGTTCCATTTTGATGCTTATTGAATGTATGAAGTTCTGGGTCAATAATATGTAAATAACTTTCTACCCCTTTGAGATCCGATTTAGGGGCACTATTAAAATGACAGAAAAATCTGTATTCTCTCAGGAACATATGATCTAGTTTGTCATAATTATAGTTTGGGAATTATTTTCACTACAAAACAGCTTTGTTCTCACTGAGGAGGGGAGAGCAGTTTAAAAGCATTTCTGCTCTTTTACAAATGCTGGAATGACTTTAATTGCACATATTTCTAGTAAGTTTTTTTCTTAGATGCATTTAAAGTTTGAAGACATTGAAATTTTATATAATTTTCTGACAAAGGGATATTACATCTTTATCTCTTCTTGATGTTTGTAGGTTGAGATGAACACACCAAGCTAAAGGGCATTGTGAAGATAAGTTTCCATGACATTTACTATAACTCTTTTATATTACCATCTGGCTATTTTATATGTAGCATTCAGAGGGAAATATAAAAAAAATGATGTAAAGCTGAAATTATTTCCTTGATAACACTTGTTTTAAACACCATGCCACTAAATAGCTAAAAAGTCTCAAAAGTGAATGCATAAGGCATATAAAAGCTATGAGCCTACTTACATAAATTCTTAAGATTAAAGTAATAACTTCTAGAAAAAGGTGGGAGAAAACATACTACAATAAATCTATTTGTAATGGTATTTGGGTTCCAGCAACTGCTTTCATTGTTCTCAAGTGGCTTACATATAAAACAATAGATTTGATGTATGATTTCAATCCCTTATGGAAAACTGTTCTATCTACAAGCAGCCTGTCAAACAAAACAACAAAAACAAAAAGCAGCTCAGCACTGGGAAGAAATAACATACTTAAAAACAAAGTAAGGACACCTTTTCTTTTTTTAAAATCCATTTCAGACAGCTATGAGGACTAGTTTACCACAGAGAAGGGGATGCAGACTTGGGAAACACGGAGGAGGGGTAGGTGTACAGGAAAGTAGAAAGGTAGCTATGGGAAGATGTACCACACGTCCCTAAAACACCATTCACAGAAGCCGATAAGAACAAGTGCTTTTATAAAAATTCATAAGCTTCGCATTACCTAGCAAGGAATATTAGCTTCCTTAGAAGTCAGACTACTTGCAAATGAAGGACTGCTGCACAAAAGGACAAAAGAGCACAGAAATCAAACAAAGCTGATATTTTTATAGCTTAGCAGCTATAAGCCTAGTAATTAGGCAAAATTTTCGCCTAGCTGGTGTACCATTTTAATTTTTTTTTAAATGATTGGTACTGATCTCATACATAACAGCAACAGTACAGTGCCTGTTACCCAAAGAGA
Source organism: Lepidothrix coronata (assembly GCF_001604755.1). Lineage (NCBI taxonomy): Eukaryota > Metazoa > Chordata > Aves > Passeriformes > Pipridae > Lepidothrix > Lepidothrix coronata. Next base: position 6,231,467 of record NW_016690197.1, read on the forward strand.
CCTTGTTCTTCATTCACATTAGAGTAACACCTACATACTTTATTCAAGGTCAGATAATGCCAATGCTGGCCTTCTCAGAATCGCAGAATAGTATGCGGGCCCTGCCTTGAACACAACACAATCTAACTTGACAACATAGACAAGAAATAGCATAAAGAACAGATTTAAGTATCTTGTTCAAGGTCATATAGCAGGTTGATGGCAAAGGAAGAAACAAGTGTTTCTCCCACACTGAAATCTCTTGCCCCCACTGACTGGGAATTGCTGTCTCTTTAACTGCCTTTGTTATATATATTCTTTTCTCTCACAGCAATATTGTATGAAATTCTATTTCATATTGATCAGAGCATGTTAGTTTTATGATTTTCAGCAGTTTCCCTCTCTAAACAAGACTCTAATGTGCTTACACAATGCATTACAGAAGAAAGGAACTTATCCTGTCCACACCAAACCAAAAATGTCAAATACCTGTATTACTCGTGCTATACTGGAGCTAATAAATCCTGCTGAGACATTGGATTTGCAGGCTGAGGCTCACATTGGCTGCATTTATTTGCTTTTTCTCAGCTGGAAACACAAGCAAAGCAAGATTACAACTGCTCAGAACTTAAGCAAAAGTAAGTTTCTGTCTCGCCATTTATTAGTCTCATGGGTTTAACAAGTTGAGTAAGCAATTTCTATTTTATTTTTATTACAAGTGCTGGAACAATGTTACAATGCTACTTGTAATCACCAGAATTACCTGCCTTATCCAAACTTTTAATTTACTTTCAGTCCAGTTTTTCATATTCTATAGCTAAACCTGTTTGACTGTCACTCAGTGCCAATCTCAGAACATAGATATTACGTAGATATAACACTCTCTTGTCTTCTTCTGCATTTACCAATTCTAAATTTTAGATCTATTTTGGTAAACAGGAAGTACAAACACATATATGTTGTTATCAGGAAAGAGAAATCTTCTATTGAGTTAGAGTACAAATAGCCTCATTCTTCCAAAAGTTCTACTGAATCAACTAAAAAGCATTTTGAACAATTTTGAATTAAACAGCCAGCAGCTATCTTGCATATTTAATTGTTACTGAAGTCCATGCATGACTGCTGGTTTAGGCTTGTGATAATTAATTTAATTCTTTGTGACTTGGTAATATGCTCCACTGTTGGATGTGTAACACGATAGAAGGAAAAAAATCTGTATTGGAACTGTTTAATGTAAAAAACACAGACAAAATAAATCTATTTGGTTGAAAGCTTTGCTCACACTGTCACTGCGTAAAGTAAAACTATGACTGAGAAAATGATGTCTATATCCAGAAGCATTCTTTGTTATATCATGTAATACTTCAAATGCTGATCTCAAGATGCCTCATAACCCCATTTAATGTAGACATGATGAAACAGTGTGACAGAAAAAAAACATACACATGAATGTAATATGCCTTAGAAATCTAAAAAACGTCCTGGTATGTCTGGGCAATAAAATTATTAAGATGACAACAGAGGACAAGAGAAGTACCCAAAAATATGACTATACAAACTACCATGAGTATAAAAATATAAAAATATGACTCTACTAAACTTACTCAGTACAGTACCACTTGACATTTACTAAAACTTCCAATATTCTAAAACATTGTATCATAAAATTTTCCACTCAGATTTCTTTTGTCTTAAACTTTTTTTTAATCCTTCACTATTGTTACATGGGTTCAGAAATGCACAGATGCTTACAATCATACACTAGGATGAATATGACTTGTAGACCATTTCAGTACAACTTTCCAAGCAAACACAGCGTAATACCTCAAAAAAGCTTATTTTGCTCCCAGCGTAGTAGATGCTGAAGAGGTACTATATCATCTTATCCATGTGGAGAAATGAGCACATCAAATTTCATTATTGCATTAAACTGGAAAATAAAACTTTCAAAACTCATAAGAGATTTTTGCTTTTCAATTTGAGACACTTGAACGACACTAAATACCAGGTGTTTTGGAAATTAGCCTTGTTCGCATTGTCTCATGTTGGCATTCAAACAATCCCCAATCCTCCTTCTAAATTAATAGCTACTTCTGAAAAGTTAAGACTAGAATATGAGGCTTATCTGCAAGTTCTTAGCAAGTACTAAATAAACATTGTAATTGGAAGTGCTCCAACAGTCTCAAAGAAATACAAATAACATTTTATCCCCCCAAAATATTTTAAAAAATATTATTTTTGGTTTGATTACAGTTTGAGGTCAAAGTACAAATTTGGTTTCTATGTTACTGCAAGACTCACCTATCTGAAGTACATGCTAAAATGATGCCTCAACGTAAAAGTATCTGATTTCCATAATGAATGAAATGCTTCTAAATGAAAGTTTCTTAAGAAGACCCCACTGTATAAATTATCAATCTCTGTCAGTGGTGGTTAACAGCAGGCTTTGAGAGTGCTGATTAAAACAAAAGGTCAGAACAAACATCATTGCTTCAGAGACTCTTGTAGATAGCAGTGTAATTAAAACGTAACTTTAGACTGCTCCATGCTTTCTATGTCAGCATCTTTCCAGCAGGGAATGGCCAGAGAGCCTGGCAAATTCAAGCAGTCACTGTAGAAAGTGGCAGGAGATGTCTGGTGAGCGAGCAATTAGATAGCCATCAATGTTATCAACTTTTGCTACATACTGGAACCCAAACAGCCTTTTTTCTTTCTTTCTTTCCTTCTCTCTCTCTCTTTTTTTTCCCCTCCTTTCAGAGTGCATGTTGTCCTGTTTTTTGTTCTGGCAGAGATAAGATGTATAAATTATGAGTGGTTGACAAAGTATACTCCAGTGCCTGAGGCAGCTCATCAATCATTTTCCACGTGTCGACAGGTAATTGATGAGAGCCCTGCAGGAGCATCTCCATCAGGTAAAAGGAGGAAGGAATTAAATCCGCTGTCATGATTTGAGCAGATGATCTGTATTTAACATTCTTTTTAATTTAGAAGTTGTTTATTTTAAACTGTATTTGGCTGGTCTAGCTCCCTCCAAATCTCTCTCCATCTTGCTCACTCTCCTGAAGACCTCATAGAAAAAGTGGTGTGTAACTGTCTATACTCAGTGGGTCACATGAAAAAAAAAAAGCTTCAGCAGGGTGAGAGGGTGCTTCAGCATTGTACAGCAAAAGACCACCCAAAGACTGTTGGGGAGCAGCTGAGGAACTTGCTTTCTACTTCACTGAAGCTTAACATCAAAGACACTGCTTGTCAGGCAATTATCTGTCAAGTGAGTTAGGTTCTGATCAATCTGGAATACTAAATATACAGAGTTTTTCCTTTGGTTATTATCTTTATTCCATTTAGCTGCACCTCTCAACCTGATTACATTTCTTGTCTTTGAACAAAGCATTTTAAAGTTAAAAGGGAGGAAACATGAGTGGGCAGATGAACCAATTTAACTGGTCAAAAAGATATTCCATGCCATATACTCTCATGCTCAGCATTAAACAGCAAGGAGGTTGGTTTAGGTATGTTAGCCATCCTGTGCCTGGGAACTAGCTGGGCATAGGCCTACTCATATGAGGTGATGAGCGATTGCATCACTTGGTTTGATGGGTTTTTTTCCTCTTACAGTTAAGGACACTACATCAGTTCTCTGTAATCTGTGTTAGCTACTATTTACTCTGAAAATCCACTGGAAAATATAAACCTGTTAAATGCTGCATAATGTGGAATCTCACAACACTAGACACTATCCTTCATGTAATCAAGCATTCTACATGGACTAGAGCTGAGCCTTTCCACCCCAACTGAGACAGTGTTTGTCTAACAAGATGCTGAACACCAGAATTGTGACGATGCTGCTGAAGGATGGCATAGCCCCCATTGTTCCACTGTGGGTGGAAAGAAAAGTTAAGTTTTAAAGGGAGTTTTTTTTTCTTAACATTCTATATCTTCATGTTTGGGCTGAAAATAGTGCAAATCCAAGAAGACAGTGCTCCACAGGTTCATCAACATTGGCATTTAAGAGCCTTCTCCATGAATTACTCAATATTGCCAGCATAAAGGTCCTCTAAATCCTTGGTTTACTAGCACAATGCTCCCAAACACAACACAGACGGACTGCAGAGGGAAAAAAACTTTCATGTAATTTTTCAGAGAAAACAGAAAGACAAAAGACCTAGTACAAAGTCCAATGGTCCCCATGAGTTTCAAAACAAATCTTACTGAGGCCTAGAGAACAAACCTTATATATATTATATATTAGCTATCAAAAAAACAATGATCATAGTGATTTTCAGAATTAACCATAATTAAATTACCTCTGACATAGGTTGATGTAAACCTGAGCAACAAGAAGGAAGTGGAAGACAGAGCTCTGTGAGTTACAGTCAATGCCATCCTAAAATGCTCCAAGAAAAGAAGCTTAGATCATGGAGAAGTAAAAATTAAAAAACATGAAAAATCAAACTATGAAAGTATGATGCCAACCATAAAAAAACCCAGACCAAAGGTAAGAAATCTTACACTAGAAAAGGGTAGGGGATAGATCCCGAAAAGGACAGCTGATGAATAAAATAGGAAAATTAATTCTTTAAGAAAAGTCACGATACCTCTCAATATCTAAAGGGATTACCTTAAGCAGAATAATTAAAAAAAAATAAAAGGAGAGCAGGTTACTTTAGAAGTGTTTTGGGGACAAGGAAAATTTTACAAGAAAAGAAACTGCAAATCTTTAAAATATTTTCAACAAGAACTGGAATCAGCCTGAAGGAACACCATAAATAAATACAAAAAAAACATGTGAAACGCAATTAAAGCTACCATTTTTAGGTGCCCATATAAAAGGTCTTAAATAGATCAAAGAAATGTATGTCTCGAAGTTGTCTTATTATTCTTAATTTTATGCTACTTTTCCTGAACAAGAAATTAAAATTTGCAGATAAAATACATAAGGATTTTAAAGCAGAAACATTCTTTTAATAATATTATTTATGTGTTTAAATTGTAAGAGCTTTAAAGGGCTTTCTCCATGTTTGAAGATTTACACACTTTCCATAAGAGGACTAAGATCACAGAAACCATTGGCAAACAGACCTGTAAAACTGGACCCCTTTTGCTTCATAGTTATGACAAATATGACAAATTAAATACTTTCTCTAGAAAATAAAATTACTTCAAATAATGTTAGTATTTATAATTCTGGTTCAATGAAATATTTGCAAAACTTTAAAAAGTGTTTCATCTCTGTAGCTAATTGCAATAGTATAGATTTGCTATAATGAAATACATCTTTTCACCAATTAGTCAAGTGCAGTATATCTATCTAAAATAATTACTAAATACTACTATTCGATAAATATGGTAACAACTCAGCAACAACACATATACCTTTGTTCTCCAAAGACCAAGTGTGCTTCCTATACCAAAGAACAAATCAATAAATATTAAATTTTAGCCTTACCATCAGGTATACATGACATATACTGAGATAAAATCTGAAAAGTAAACTCAGTCATTACTAGGAAAACAGGGATCTTTGCTTACAATCTAAAAAAAGAATTTATGAGTAATTTCAATCAAGGTCACAATAATCAGACTTTGATCAAAGTATAAAAATATTGTTTCTAAAACATTCCTGATCAAATTCTTATGCATTTCATAAATAATATACTTCATTTTATACTCTCCCATTGGTGAGTTCATATATTTCTAATTAATTTTTCAACTCACAAGAGCATGATTTTGAACCAAATTATCTTTTCTAAAACTCTTTCGACACTGAAACTAATAGATTATAATAACACTCCTGATCTATCTACAAAACTTGCCAAGATCAGTTCACTTCATAAAGTTAATAAATTTCAGTAAAAATTATAAATTATTTTGCTGTGAGGGAAAAATAAAATATACAGGAATTTATTGCTTGAAGGCTGCTTTATACAAAACACAGCATCTTCCCAATATAAAGAAAGAGAAGTTCACCAATCTTGTTTTTCAGCCGTTGTTGCAATGTCACCCACATTATTCATTGCACACAACAAGACTGAACTTTTTGCTCAGATAATAATATAACCAAAACTTTTGTCAAAGTTAATATCAATATTTGTCGGTACAACAGAAGCCAATCAGTGAGTTATCAGGGAGGAAGACTAAGAACTTCTGTTTAACCTGAAGAGAAGACTAATTAAAGTTCTCTAGACCTAAGTACTTCACATTGCTTGCCAGATTCAGACTGGCTGCTGACAACTTGAACCTCCTCTTTAGTCCTGGAAAGAGCTTTTTCAGCATTCATTTTGATGTGGAGTCTTTAATCCAGCTGCCATTTCCAACACATTTTATCAGCCCTGAAAAAGGCTTTTTGTTTATTCCAACTTGCAACTCTTTCTCTGACAGCAAGGCTTCGGGTTGGCAAATGTCAAAGGTTCCATTACAACTCTACTGTTCTTCATTTCTATCTTGACTGGTATTTGACTGATAAGTTGAGCCCATATCACAGACAAGTTTTTACCAGCAATTTGACTGTTTTCTCCCTCTGATGATTTCCAGATCAACTATTCCTCACAATTAAGGCTACCCTTGATCTCTAGCTAAAACCATCAAAAATATACATAGCCTCAAGAATAAATATAAATACAAACATATATTGATAAATATGATCATGATGAATAATGCAAACTTTAAAAATTATGTTCACCATCTGAAATACACAGCTCATGGATAACGGAAGCATTTGATACATTTTATAAATATGGATGAGAAGAGATATGCCCTCTGCTATAGAGCACTCTCAGGATCCATCTGCCAAATCAAGTAAAACCAATGAACTCATAGATTTCTACATGTTCACCAGATTCTTGCTCTTCCAAACTCTGAACAAAACTTTTCTGCAAATGGCTGGCCAATAGGAATAGAACATGCTTGCATAATGTACTCCAATATTTTGATTTTATTGCACTGTATTTAATTATTAATTTCTGAGAGATTGTCCTTCACATTGGATTGTACTCCAATTTCTGTGTGGCTGACCTCCTACTCCCTTGAAATTTAACATGGTAAATTTGATTAGTCCAGGCAAGTTATTCTTGGTCCTCAGCAATGCAAATTACTCAACAGTTGTAAAGAGCACAAGGTCCTTCTCACCGACTACTGTACTCAGGATTGTGCAGGCAGTCATTTTTATGTAATGGTGTGAATGAGCTTTCGCTGACCATCTCACCAAGAAGCAGTTCCAACTAGAATCTGATTCCTGACCTAGTCAGATCCTCTACCTTATTACAAGGCACCACTGTATTTACTGAATTAAAGAAACAGACTTTCCCCTGATGTCAATCATCATAGTTCATAAAATAGGATTCCACACCATTAATTAATTTTCAATTTTATTGAGCATTTGACTACTTAGCATGCTTTCTAGACAACTGTTTTGGGCATCATCACCCTTGGCAATTCTCAAACTGCATAAGCTTACTAATTAAATTAAGATTTGCTATGTGCAAAGAAATATGGGAATGTTTTATTCTAACTTCATGTAGATGAAACAAGGTAGTCACTTGCTCAAACAAGCTGATTAAAATGTACTGCCTTTGACTTACAGCCTGTATTCTAAACATGTGAGCATTACACAGAATAAATTTACCATCATATAATGTAATTGATCGAATCATATAAAACCCTCTAAAAACAGATAATGAAATATGTCAAGTGCAGTACCCAAGAAAAACACTCTCTTCATTATCATACAACTACTGCAAATCAAAAATTATCATCTAATGATTACCACTGATTTAGTCATGCAAATGACTTAAAATTAATACCATACCGGTGAAAATGTTCAGGTTGGTGTTACCAGCAATTATGCTTTATTGTATTTTTATGAACTGGTCTAGTTTATGGGGAATAAGACTTAAGCTGACCCCAATTATTGTAACAATGTGGTCCAAACCCAATTTCCAGATTGGGGAGACAGGGAAGCACAGAAAAGAACAATTCAGATTCCATTACTATTCAAGCTTGCAATTTTTTTCTGAAATACAACATTCTGATATTTGGACAGATGATTATTAGGAATTGTATTACATTAATTAGCATTCATACAAAAATATTTAAGATAAAAGCCAGTGAGAGCTCGCTAGAAGATAAGCACAGCTGCAAATGTTTTTCTTTCAGTGTAAGGAAGGGAAAATCACTATACTTTATGGAAAAAATCACCAGAAGTACAAGAAAATAAAAAAAAAAAAGACATACCGTTCATACAGAGAAGTATATAACTTGTAACCTCACATTTAAATAGGTTCATCCTCTGATTTATGAAAAAAATAAAATTGTTCTTAAAAAATTCAGAATTACTGTGGGGAAGAGTATTCATGTTTCCTACTCCTGCAAGCATAACAAATTTCCATGAAGATTACCACTTTTCCTGTAAACTTGCCTCAAGTCTACTCAAGAGCAGAGAGCAAGACAATGGAGAAAATGCATCTTTTATGCCAACACACTTCACCACCTATATGAACTTCAGATCTTGTTCACAAAACATTTCTTTCTGAATAAAAACAAGAATAGTTACCATATTGTCTAGCATTGTAGAGCACTAAACAACTATTCTATGTAAAGTATAGAAATCCACATTTCTCTACAGATGTTTTGTTCAGAAGACATAGATTGCATCTTTCTCAACAATAGATCCTCTTAGAGGATCCTTATTTGTGGCATAAGCTTTTTGAACTCATTCCAAGAGAAAGCCAATAAGACTCCAATTTTATTTTACAGTATGAACAAAAAAATTTATGAATAATTGCCTCTATTGCTTTTGCGCTGCTCTTGGGTCCACTCAGGTTTTAAGTTTACAGGAAAATGTTTTACAAATATGATGAAAAATACTGCTTTAAATTATTCTGCAGATGGACAGTGACTGGAGAAAATATCCATCTTCCAAGCGATTATTTGTCCACGGAAGAAAGAAAAAAAAAAGGAACATATCAGGAATAAAAAATTTCCCATTAAAACTTTTCTCTGCTTTCAAAGATATCCTTGCTTGATGATATAGGTATATTTTAAAAGTACATAATACATGACCTATAATGTGACTTTTTCTAAGCAAGCTACTCCAGCAGCACGACCTTAGATCAAAGCTCACAAGCTATTTAAGTTTAATGAATATAAGTGAAAATCACACTCTTTAGTTGTGGACACACAGACTTACTTTAACTATTTTCAATAACATTTTTAAACTGCCCTCAAGTCAACAAGTTTGAAAAGTTTAGCTTAACATTTTTCAGGTGTCTTATTCCAAATCAAAGAGAAAAAAGCCACAGAAGATAAGGTCAACTGTAAACTACTCATTCAGCAGCTTGGAGGTGGGGAAAAAAATGTAAAAAGAAATAGCACAGTGGCTTAAATGATGCATTTCTATCTATTACCCAATTTCCAGAAATACAAACTAAGAAAATCAATACTATTCATATACTTTCATGAAAGACATTTTCCACCTGGCAACTGCTAAAAGTAAATGTCTGTTCTATTTTGCTTGCTCCTGCTTCCATTGAACAGGCAATGAAAGCCTTGGATATGTTTATCTTATAATATGGCTATAACAATTCAGCAGAATACTCAAGAAATTCAACACCAAAGCTACCTAAAGCAATTTTTCCTTTCTGCCACACACAGCCTGTTTCACACGATTAGGGGCATGTATATGGAAAGAGTTAAACTAAAAAAAAAAAATTAGTCTTCAAGGGGAAAAGAAAGCAAAACCCAAACCATAATACACTACTGAACCCACATTGCTTACCCAAGAGACAATCTCTCAGATTTACTGTGCTTACTTGTATAAATGCAACATTCTGTAGCCTGAAAAAGGATTAGTGCATCTAAAAGCTCTTCTGTTTTTTCTGTCAGCTGGGCTAACAAAAACATCCATATAAATTTGGACTGCATATATCCTTAGATCAACAGTGCTGTGACACCACTACTGTTCAAGCGTCATCTTCTAAACTGTGAGCCAGGTTAATAGGACAAAGAAGAAGAATGAAGATACAGAATTTTAAAGTATCAGATCCTCAACAAATATTATGAAAAACAGAAAGAAAAAACTACCACCCAACAACTCTCCATGCAAGGGGAAAGTATGCATGCCTAAAGAAATGCCCATATTTGCCTAATGCTCAAAATTGAGCACAACCTTCCTCATGTTCCATGACATCAAATTCCACCACACTACTACATAACAGAATGTAATTATTTCAAACTCTTTCCAAAACCTTGTAATTTTCTGGTTTTAGACTAATGTGATCCTTGATTTTTTTGAGTAACTTATGTGGATTTGGTCTTTTTGAGCATTCCATCAGGACTGGAGAACAAGCCTTACATACCAAAATTCCCTTACTGCTTAAAATGAGACAGCTCTAAAGTTCATTTCTTATTTATGTAATAACCAGGACAGAAGGACATCGTTAAAAGGGACTAAAAAAATCCCACTAAACACTTCTTCAACTTTGAAAGATCAGGAACCAATCTTCTTTGAAAGGTAGTTCAAATTATAGCTCTTTTACAGGACAGAGAGGGCTGAGCACCACATGTGGCCAAATCCCCATGCATAACACTAAACTAATTCCCTGTTGTATTTTGGGGATTTAGGGTTATCCTGTGAACACTTCACAGTGCTAGAGGCAGGTAAGCAGAACTAAGGAACCAGACAGCTAACCTGTTGATGTAAATTCACTAAGCCCTAAAGAATATTTGCTCATTCTAGCAGAACACATCCAGGCTTGTCTAAGGTGTTTATATGTACAGTTACATAATATTATCCTTCATGGATTCATAAATATAAAATATAGGTTCCAGATTCCATATGCTCAATTAACCCATAAAATCCCAGTCCTTCTTATCTGTTTTTTTTCTCTGTGTGGCTTAATTAAATTGATATTCCAATTAATAATAGTTACAAATACAAGAATAGAAAGTATAACTGTTCTCCGGTGGCCAAGCCCTTCCACAGGAAGGCCAAGTCCTGAATGTTTAGATAGAAACTGAAAATGTTTACATGACCAAGTCAGGTTTTTGCAGTTCCTGTCAATGAAGAAGATTCATCTGAGTTTACAAGATTTATCCCACTGTGAATCTGGCACTTAGACAATAGACTCATTCAGCCGTGTTTAGTTCTGTGAGTCACTGAGACCAAAAAGGGGGCTGGGGATATCACACAGCTTTCATTCACAGGCTATTAAAAAAAAAATAAAAAAAAATACCAGGTGTAACACCTCTCATGTTTAGGAGAAAATAGTAAGTGGAGAAATACAGATTAAGGGTTAGTTCTGAGCATTGTCTTGAGCCACAGAGATGCCTGATGAATAGGACATTTATGGAACATTTGAATGGATTTTATAAAGCTCCATGAAATTTCATATCTTCGGTTTCCTGAAAAGCATGTCCATCTCATGTATCTTAGGTTATTTACTCTTTTACAGTCTCGATCTATTTCATTTGGTAGTAACTACATAGACCTGAAAACTGACCTGAGATATGAATTACATGGTATTACCTTTACTGACTATCCAAATACAGCAGTTTTCATGCTCACAACACAGTATTTCTTTCTGTATTATTCTGCCATTAATTATTGTTAAAAAAATACAGATACTCAGTATAACAATCACACAATAAGTCAGAATCTAGTCCAAGCCTTTAAGAGACTTAAATGAAGCTAATAAATACTACACAACTTGAGGTAAAACCTGTAAAACTTGCAATGTGGGAACTAAGACTTTTAGGCACTAAGTAGAGACTAAACCTCGACTTACTTCCAGGTTCAATTCTAAGAGCTGAGAATACTCATCTGTATTGCACATAGACCTTTAAAGTACTTTATCATTTTAGAAAATTTCTTTGAAGACTGGTTTACATATAAACAGTTTCAATGTATACAACATAGATCAGTCTCAGTTTTAATTCTTTCAAAGGACTCTGCTAACAAGAAAGCTAAACTTTACTCAAAAATTATAGTTACAGTTATAAGACAATTGTCTGAAACAAATGAAACAATTCTCAGTAACTCGAAAAGGCTAGTAACTTAATAGACCAAAACCTTCCAGAATGTGCACACAGGCTGTATCCATATCAGCAATTCATTCAGTAATACAAGCAGATCGGTTAGTTAAAGCAGTTATTGCTTAAGGCTTTTCACACTGTCTCCCAATTCTTTCAACTGGATTTAAAGCCTTACAAACAACCAACATACATTTCGAGTGGCTTTGGCTGAGAGGACCTGACACTTGTACTACTTGCAAGTAGATCATAATCAATAAACAAATGGCATGCAAAGATTTGTGCCAGATAAATCTCTCATAACTAAAACTGCACCCTGTTTCCTTATAAAAAAATAAAGACAAGTTGAGAAAAATCTACACAGCTACTTTTGGGAAAAATATAGCCTCCTAAAAATGCATATTTCACAAATTAGAACTCAAAGGGAGAAACATTACTCCCTGTTTTAAGGAATGATGATTTTTAGTTTTGTATACATATACAGTGACAAATATCATTGTATGGAAAAGAAGTTTCACAATAGCAAAAAAAGTTAAGCTATTGAAAAATTATATTGCAAAAATAGTAATAGGCATGAGTGCTGGAAAGAAACAGCAACCAAAATTAAAAGTAGTAAAACTGAACTCAGGCAAATGCCTGCCTCTAGAAATGTTAAGATGCCAAGCAAGAAACACAAGTTCTTTCTTCACATTCCTCTGCTGTTTTTTATATGACAGAGAATATTTAATAACAAGGGATGGGTTATTTATTTATTTATTTATTTAATATCTATTTAAGGGGTTAGGATGAAGCAAAAGAATGGAAATAAGAACAAAAATATATTATTGTATAACATTATTAACAACTGTCTCAGCAGATAACAGGGAGGAACTACACAAACTCATGCACAGATTTTTGATAGCAAATATGTTCATTGTAAGGGTACGAAACCTTGATTGATCACTTTTGCTTGTGTAGACAGGGCCACAGCTGTTGAGGTTCATTTATACACACTCAATTCAATGTAATAGTTTCCAATCCCAGCCGCTGTCATATGTAGCAAATATTGCAACATCAGATTCTTTCCCTACATAGTTTTGACTTCAGCTTTTGGCAACTTCATCCCAGTTTGAATTGTGAGGTTTGGCCAAACTTTCATGCAAGCTCAAAATGAAACACAAATTTTGAGGTGCTGGAAAACTCTGCAAACAGCACAATCTCAGAATAAGGTTACACAAGCCTCTATATAATTCAAAACATCATTTTTCACAGAACTTTATTTAGATCTCTAATTTGTTGCTCCATCTATCCTTATTGAGAAAGAGTATTCATTGGCTTTTTGTCTGAGATTGACAACATATGTTCCAATAATGTCAGTTCCAGAGCTGGATTGTCTCAAATGTTCCATGGATGCACCAGCCATGGGGAAAAACAAAACAAAAGGACTTTACTATGACCAGGTTGTACTAGAACCTTGAGATGCAGGGGTCCATATTCAGTCATAAACCTCACTCCTCTCCTAAATTATTTAACAGCAAATTAAGCATAAAAGCAACTGTACTGATCAGAAGAAGAGGTCTACTCAGCCACTATTTGGCAGTGACTTGGTCAATTCTGGATGCCTTGAAAAGGTAGAACAGCACAAGTCTACTGTGATAACTCCATTATATTCTCCAATGCTTCATGAGTCTGTGACTTAAGAACCTCCTTAATTATTAAAGCCTTTTTTATATGTGTTTTTCTATGTGCATCTGAAGCAGGGAGTAGGGGGCTCTGTGTGTGTGTGTGTGTGCCCATAACTATCACCAGTCATATTTTAGAACTCTCTAAATCTTGCAGTATCCTTCATATCCTGTGGCAATATGATTCACAATTAAAAAGAGGAAGCATATCTGAAAACTATCTCCTAGTATTTGTTTTGCACCTGTCACGCAAAACTTTTATTCCAGATATGTGCAAATCCTTGCATTTGCCTCCAAAACTTTCAGTTCAGAAAATCAGCACTGGCAGGGCTCCAACCAGAAGATTGCAAATTTTTGCTGGGGTTTTGTGGAGACCTTTCGAAATATCAGCAAAAAACATCATTGCACAAATACATAGCTCAAAAATTGTGCACTATGAAACTATCTGGGACATCTTGTAGACAAAGACTGAATAAGTACAAAAAATAAGCATGTTAAGTCTCATTTCAGAAAAAAAAACCTCATTAGAATAGGAATTCATGATATGAATGTGGCATGTGACAAATCATATTTAACACACATAAGAAACAAAGGTATAAACCGCACTTTCTATTGTTTTACATCAGCAGACTTTAAGGAGGCTTTAGGAATATACTAAAGTCAATGAGCTTTCCCATCATGCCACAAAGCTTGTGGTACCTCAGGACTACTGTATAATAACAGGATCACATTGAAAGCTCGAGTCTCACTTACTGTATCAAAACTTACCAAATCTTGATTGGTAAAAGGTTTCCAATGCCTCACAAAACTATGAGATAGCAGCACATTTCCAGCTATTACAGCAAGTAGCAGCTCACCCAGGGCATCATCACGTGCTGATTAACCAGCACCTATTCAGTTCATTTCAACACAATATGTATCTTTAAGCATAAAAGGCACTGCCATGTCAAAGTCACTTTAACCAGAACAATCTCTGTCTAAAAGGAGATCCAAGGGTATAGAATCAGAGAATAGTTTGGCTTGGAAGGGAACTTTAAAAGGGACATCTTCAACCAGATCAGGCTCCTCAGATCCCTGTCCAATCTCACCTTGAATGTTTCCAGGGATGGGGCACCTACTGCCCCTCTGGACAACTTGCTCCAGTGTTTCAACACCCTCCTTATAAAAAATTTCTTCCTTATATCTAATCTAAATCTATGTTCTTTCAGTTTGAAGTCATTACTCCTTGTCCTATAGCAACAGGCCCTGATAAAAAGTTTGCCCCAACTTTCTTATAACCCCCCTTTAAGCAGTGAAGGCTGCAATAAGGACTCCCTAGAGCCTTCTCTTTTCCAGGCTGAACAACCCCAATTCTTCCAGACTTTCTTCATACAAGTGTTTCGTTCCTCTCATCATCTTTGTGATCCTCCCCTGGAACCACTCCAACAGGTTCCCATCTTTCCTGTGCTGAGAGCCGCAGAGCTGAACGCAGTACTCCAGGTGGGGTCTCACCAGAGCAGAGTAGAGGGGCAGAATCCCCTCCCTTGCCCTGCTGTCCATGCTTCTTTTGATGTGGCCCAGAATACAATCCACTTTCTGGGCTGCAAGTGCACATTGTCAGCTCATGCCCAGACTCTGATTCATCTGTACCCTCAAGTCCTTCTCTGCAGGGCTGCTCTCAATTCCTTAATTCCCCAACGTGTACTGATACTGGGGGTTGCCTTGACCCAGGTTCAGGACCCTGCACTTGGCCTTGTTGAATCTTATGAGGTTCCCACAGACCCAGTTCTCAAGTTTTTCCAAGTTCCTCTAGATGGCATCCCATCTTTCAGGTGTGTCAACCTCCCCACTCATCTGCACACTTGCTGAGGGTGCACTAAATCCCACTGTCTATGTGATTGATGAAGATATTAAACAGTGCTGGTTCCAGTACAGACCCCTGAGAAATAAATGGAAGCATCAAGTTATAAGAGAACCTGTGACTGAAAGAGGAGGGGCCTAACCCAGCCTACGTGGAAAATTTTTGCTTATAAATCCCAGTAAAATGCAGCAACAACCTCTCAATAAAATTAAGTAGGAAGCAGTAAATGAAGCCCCTATCTTATTGACAATGGTTGCTTTTTTCCTGTGTTGAGATGAAGCTCCAAAACACTCAGACTGTAAAATTCTTTTCTAAGGGAAGAGATCTCTACAGTCTCTCTCAGACCACAGTTCTTTTCTAAGTGAGCATTAGACTTACAAGCAAAATAATAATCTGCAGTCAACCTTAATCACAGTTATTTTTCATCCAGCTTTCTTAAAATGAAATATTGCATGATTTCACATACAGTATCTATATGCACTGATTATAAGACCTATATACCATCACACACACACACATCAAGTACATCCATACGCATCTAAGTTCTAAGGGCTAGAACCAAGTAATAGCAATGTGGTTTTTTCCTACACTTTCTCTCAGCTTTTTAGGTTCTTCAGCATAAATAAAATTTAGCTGTTTTCAAGAAATGTTGAGCCTAAAGGGGAACTTGAAGATATAAATTTTATATCTTACTTGTACAAAAATCAGTCTATTTTCAGGATGTCTTCTGACATACTATAAATGTATTTTGAGCACTGGAAAGCATGAAAAGTGGAATCCTTGAGGACCATTTTAGAACTCTGGAATCAGCTGTAACAAAGGGATTTAAAGATTCCTTAGTGTAAAACAGATCATACTTATAGTGAAAGACAGCCTACTATGTGACTATTAAACTGAAGACTTCACTCACTTTCAGGATTAATTTGCCACATGGTCTTTGAGCATCATCATTGTGGCTGTCTTTTTTTTTTTATGATTGTGCAATTAACACTGTTTTCAAGATACAGGCAGGAACAACACAATTCCTCTATTAAAATCATGCGGCTTCACAGTATGTCACAATAAAATAGATATGAATTAATTGCTAATAGCAAAATCAGCCACCCACAAACAAAGCCACGAGGTAAAGAACAGAAGATGATGTTCTAATAGGTCTATTAGATCTACCTTCACTGCTACTGTTAATAGAGGAAGGAATGCCGAGTGAAATCTGTGAAAAAGTTCTTCAGTTTCAGAAGGAGCAAAGCAGGTCCTTCCAATGATGGCCCATATCTTGAGGACCATACTGGGCACAATATGAAGTGCTTAGAAGAGACAACAGAAGATGACAAGAAATAATTATCTCAGCAGGTTTCAAAGGTCTGAAAAAGAAGAAACTAAAGAGCAACTCTAGCTGTTGATAAAGTGGAGTAATTGAGCTGCTAAAAGGTCTGGATGCAAAAGATCATTTATCCAAAAACCATCCTTGAATTCAGTAAGCTGAACTGTAGAAACCCTTAGTCTTGGCCGTCTTTCAAGTGTAATAGATGGCTTAACATCTGATACATATAGAAAAAGACACCACTTCTGCCAATATCCCTGGATTTGCACCATCCTGAACCAACTGTACGCATGAAAATCTTTGCATGTAAACTTCACACACCTCTTCCCAAAGCAATGCCAACTGCCAAGCTCACTTGTATGACTTTTGGCTTTCACAAATCTATTTTGGTTACCAAGTAGCACTTTGAATGTTCACCTTCTGCAATAACTTGGTTCTGTGACTTCAAACCTGAAACTTTTGAAAGTTTGCCAGCTTGAACCTTTTGCTCACATGTCACTTAATATATCTAATGTATGTCATGTAATCTGAACAAACTGTGCAAGTGTAATTTGTAAAAATTCTCCTCTCCTCCAAAGAAGCTTAATTAAGTCATGTTTGAAAAGTTATGTGGCTGCCCCATAATGAATTCTTAAAGTTGAGATGAGGGGAGAAGGCATAGGAGAAATACAATATTTATAATCTCAGCAACTTCTATATTATTATGCATTACAGACAAAAACACTCATGAAAACATTTGGAGAAGAGAGAATGTTGTCTTTCTAATGGGAATAACTTAATTTTAAATAGAAGTAGGGGGAGGTAAAAGTTCTGTTCCTTCTTTCTCCCATTTTCGAGTTTTAACACCATGATATTATTTAAAGTCAGTCTTTGTAAATGCCGGTTTTATAAAGTCTGAATTTGGAGCCTATATTGATTAGGTAAAATCCCTTTGATTTCTCTGAACTTTCCTAAGCTGTACTTTATCCTAAATGAGCCCTAGGAAAAGGACGTACACACCATATAGATGTACAGACATAGGATCTCCAAGCCACTAGCTCTGCCAACTGCCTTGTTAAAATTATAGCAGCTTATTAATCTTGTGCTTCTTGAGAGCATAATTACCTTTTATTTTCATGCTTTGTTTGTTAGACTTTCTATTCTACCACATGAAATAATCAGCTGACTTCAAAATGCCAAGTTTTCCAATGTGCCTTCTCCAGAGTATAATATAAACAGCCACTGAGGAAGAAACAGATTTTCCTTCTTTGGGACTTCATGACATTTTCCAAAAGACTCACACAATAATATTTTAATATGCACTTACAATGCGTCCTGCACATCTTCATTTAGATACAGATTTTTTGTTTTACCCTTTTTATCACACAAGACGCTTGTTATTTTCGTCTAACACCACAAAAGCAAACAATGTAATGAAGAAATCTTTCAGCAATGCTTTATTCTGATGCATTAAACATCAACAACCACTAAATAGCAAGAGTATATTAGGGATCTCTCTTCCATATGCATACATTTCTCTTTAAGTCTTGGCTCTCAAGGAAATACTACATTTAAAAGAAAAAACTCTTATAGCCAGCCAGGGATTTTCGTGGTACTATCCTTTTCCCAGGATCCCACTGTATTTTTAACTAATTCCATATGCTTTAGTGCCAGCAGACCTAGCACCTCCCCAGCAAAAGCAATCTATGCTGCCCTGCCACTTAAGCATGAGGAGCACCAGTGCTATCAAGGCTTGTCATCTTGCCTATTAGCTTGATGTCTTTATTCACAGGCCATCTGCACCACTGAGAGATACCGAGGCAGCTAATGTCAATATGAACAAATTCCTCTTCTTTTACAAGAAATGTCAAACACAGGACAGTGCAAGAATGACCCCAGGAATACCAACAGATGTTAGCTACAAGGCTTTTAAAGGAAAAAAAAAAATCAATCTTTCCTACTGGGACTAATTAAGATGAAATGAAGAGCAAAAGTAAGAAAAAAAAAATCATGTCACATTATCAGGAACTTCATACATACTTTCTAAGCTCATTATTGGCATATTGCCCTGCGTTCTTTGAAAAACTGGTAAAAAGTGGTCAGGTAGCTGGCACTAGTATTAGAAAGATCCTCTTTCCAGTTCTTACACTCTTGATCTGAATTACATAACAGATCATGACAAGAAAACTTATACATAATTATTAGCACAGTACTGTTTCAGGTAGAAATGAAGCACAGCAGTATTCACACAATAAATGAAAGAACTTAAAAAGAACAGCTAATATAAAGGAAATCCAGACATGTTACAGTACTTGGGAATTCAGGAAGTCGTTTTGGACTTCCCTGTAACAAAAAGATAATCTCCTTTACCACAGATTAATCACTATAGTATAAAATTTAATATGGCCATTTTTGTGCCCATGTTCATCCTGACAATTAGCACTACTCCTAATCTGGCCAAGAATACAGGGGAAAACTCAACTTCATTACAAGAGAAACTGTCCTGATCATATATTGTAAAGACAATGGGTGAGAGGAGGTGCATTAAAGGTATCTACATTATCTTTCACAGCAGCAGCTCAATCAGAACTCAGATCTGTGATTACAGATGCCAGCATTTCAGCCCTGCTGATGGAGCACTGTGCTGTCCCCGCAAGCTCCAATGAGATGAACATGCTAACTCATTTTCAGTTCATATTCCATCTTGGGAAAGAAGGATACAGTTGTGAAGAATAACTGAGATCTCCCATGGCTGCACAGCAGTTGCAAGGTGGACTTAACTGTAACTTAGAGGCTGCTGACCACAAACACAGATTTTCAAAAACTGTGGCTTCATGTGTTCAAGAGAATTTACAGATATAGCTATACCATGATATTTCTATCCTCCACACGCAAGTCCTCTCTGTGCAGCTATGTCAACTCAAATATCTATCCTGCTTCCACAGTTTCAAGTAGTCTTCAATGAAATAGGCTTTTCTGAAGGAGCAGAGGTGCACATCAAGTTCATTGCAGGTTTAGCTACACTAGAGAAGAGCATGAGTCTTCTCCTTCCGCTCAGTCCTGGCATTGCCAGTAAATGTCTCAAATGAAAACCAGAAACAACCCTAATTCATTCATTAGGCAATGCAGCAGCAGCTCTCTACAAGGCTCAATACAACTCTGAAGAGAAATATCACTCTACAAGTTGTATACACAACATGGACAGCCTTTCATGTTGAATACTATATTTAAAAATTTTAATGCACTTTTTTTAGAGACATAAGTTTGGTTTAACGCTACTACAGCTGCATCTTGCATTTTCTCTGGATGTCCATTCCCCCGCAGGTGCTCTTCCACAGGAATGTTTAACCAGTCTTGGAATCATATGCTTCTAATTACAACTATTTCACAAACTCCTTTTACACTATAAACACACATCCCACAAGTTAAGGAAACAGAGTCATCCTTGCAACTCTCTGTGGAAACCGACATTAGATTTTCTGTTGTTATCAATAACACTAATGAAACACACCTGAGTGTATTACAAAATATAACAGATGCACACCTGCACCGCCCTAATCCTAAGAATAATTAGGGTAATTCTAAATTCAGCTAGAGTGCCTCGGGCACCAAACTGTATGACACAAATTACAGAAGCTGCTAATGCGATCTCATGGAATATTCCACCATGATTCTGATTTTCTTCATCTGGATTAGCAGATAACCTCTAAAATTAACATGCCCTTCATTAATCTCTTTTGGATAGTAAAATTCTACACATTTTGCTTGCTTTCATTTCCCTCGAGGGTTGCACTGAGGGCTAAAAAGTCAGTCTTATCTCCTCTTGTATCTGACAAACAATTAATATCCAGCCTTCCTTTCTGATTTACTGATCAACCTACAGAAGAGGATATACACTGACAAGAGTTGGAAAAAGTGATGGCAAAGTTTGAAACAAACAATAGCTGGCAAACCATTTACAAGACAAGTTGTGACAATTTTTCAAACTCTATCATTTTTGTTGGAATTGAGTAAGAGATAGTACTTGAAATTGTTATTAAAAATGTTTATGCTGCAACAGATTTGTGCATTTTTTAAGAAAAGTAGAAAATAAAAATCAAACAATTGGACTTCAAAATCTGGAGTGTTCAAGTGAGAGACTTTGGTTCACTCCCTCTGTAGCTTTCAGAGCTTATTCTTACCTATATTCTTTCTATTTGCCATTCTGTAACTATGCACATAGAGGAGCTTTGCCATCTCCAGTCACTAGTCCACTGAAGTGTGTCTGTTTCCTCTATTAATTCTATATTGGGAAAACCACTCTGAAAAATGACCTTTTGCCTAGCCAATAAAGATTCAGAAAGTGTAAATTATAGCATATGGCAGTTGATTTGCTCAGGGGACCATGGCATTTACCATACCCAAAGCTGGATCTGACAGCTTAAACAGTGGCAAAGAACAAAAAATTAGTCTTAAAACCACAGAAATGAGAGCCTTTATTCACAATGACTCCCATTAAATTGGAGAAAATACAGATTAAAGTTCAATTAAATGCAAAAGTCTAATGTTGAAGCAAAATAACTTAACTAGGGCTGGTATGACCATACTATATCAGATTTTTGTACTGCACATTTTTGTCCGTAAAATGGAAAGGAGTCATTCTTCTCAAAGGTATGTAAAGCTGAGAAATAATTAATAAAAGTGACCTATTACAATTAAACTGAGGAAGATACTCTGCATATGGTAAAACAGAAGCTGAAGAAAGCAAGATTATAAATGGCTAAAAATGGTACCAAACACTAGTAGTAACGGTATAACAGCAATAAAATTTGCACAGAAGAAACTTCTTTGTTTGGCAAAGAGGGAAATCCTACTCTCTGTTTTCACTTTAAGTTTTGTTTTGAAAACTAACTGAATGCAGGGGGAATTCCGTAAGGACCCCAGTGCTAACATTCCCTTGTCTGCCTCTGTAGCACTAGAAAGATATTTTATAACATTCCTATGATTAAATTAAAAAGTCTATTTATCTGAAAAATGATACTTAACAATCCCCCTGCTAATTCTGCGCTGTGTGACATTGCAAGGTAGACCATGCCAGGATACTTAAGCTGGGGATTTGAACCTATGACCTAAGAGGTGAAAGTACTCTGCAAGATATAAAATACCTTACTAGATAACCACCACCTAATAAAAAGGAATGAGGATTTTTATAAACCATTTTAACTCCTAAGATTTTCTTGCCCTAAATGGAGCAGTATTGATGAGAATGAGATAGATTATATATACCAGTACAGGAAAATGCTATACTAAAGCAGCTCTATCAAGTCTTATCTGTACTGAGGCAAAGAATCTTCCCCCCTTGCCATAAAACACAGTGTGTGGTATTTTATCTAGTCTATACACACACATGTTAGATCTACAGTCTCTTCTAGCATATCAGAAAGCACAAACCAGTGGCGATAATATGATGTGTTGTGCGTTTTACCAGCCCAACTTGGCAATGCTATAATTCTTCAATAACTATGGAACATCTGCAGTTTTTTGATACTTACTACGTTTCGTTCCCATGATGCTCTCGGTGTCTGTTCAGAGTACAGAAAGGTCAACCAGCCCATCTGGAATCCTCCCCATTCATCCATTCTTGCGTGCTGCCTCTCTTGCAAAAGGAGTTTTTGCAGAATTTGTCACTTCCACCTGTTCTGACAGGTTCTCCCTGCCTGACCTGGAGATAGCCCTTGGGGACATTAATCATACAAGAGTCTGAGCTGTGAAAGAAACAAGGCTTGGCTGGATACTGTTACAGTCTCTGTCACCTACTAATCATGTCCTGTGACACAGAGGGGCTTAATCAGATGGTCAGGTTTCTCATTAATCATTGTGGCCTCACAATGAAACTCTTCTCAGGGAGATTAAAGTTTAGACAATCTTGTCCAGCCTTGTTCCTGTCCAACTGCCTAAATTTAGCACAATTCCCAAGGACAATAATTTAAGCTCCAACTCACATTTCCTAAAATTCAAAGGTTGATTTTTAAGTTTCTTATTGTGACTGAGCACATAAACCTTTCCAATGAGAAAAAAATGCACATATACTTGTAGCAACAGAAAAAGAAATTAATATATCAATAAAGCATATGAAGAAAATTCTCAGGATACATATAGAAATGAAGATATATAATGATAACTGAGACACTATAATAATATAAAGGCAGCATTTATTTGTATTTAATCAAAATGAATCTATAGGAGTCAACCATAAAAAAAATAGTCCATTCTAAGACACATTTGCTATAAGAAACTTTTGTCCTATTATAGTCAATATTTTATATTCCACTACAGCCAAATGAAATAACTTCAGGAAGTAAACACTAATTAAAGGTAATAATCAAGTGATTCTAGAACAAAAACCAGCTATATCAAAACCAAAACAACAAATTAATGTGCTTATGCACTTTAATCTTGATGTTTCTAATTTTCTAAGTTCAAAAGGCAAACAAGCTCCAACACAGATTCTGCTGGCTTGGCAAGTTGGCTTTGCACTTCCTCCCTATGTTTACTTTCCCTGCACCATACAATTACAGGAAACACGTATAATTTTGTCTTCTAAATCATGAAACACACGTACTTTATCAACATCTAAATCATCTCTCATCTTGGTTGGGGTTGGGGGCGGCGGGTTGTCAGCAGAAGACAGACAGGATGGGAAAAGGAGCTGTAGCCACCATATGATTAACACGGTCTCCTACCTGCCTGAACTTGACCTGACAGTTTATTGCAACAAAGTCAGCAAAGAAACACTCAGTTCAAGGGTTACTTAAAGGCAAGTGCTTACCAGGTTCCCCAACAATACACGTCATCTGAAAGCTACCACAAAAGACCTACAACGCTGTCTGACTGAACTTCACAATGCTGAGCTGAGGCCTGGGGTTTTTTGTTGTGTTTGTTTCTATTCAGTGATCCTCCAATGCTAGCCTAGAAATGACAGTAGGTGGAAACGCTATCTTTCATTACACAAAGTATAAATAGTGTAATCTATCAGCACTGTCAATCAAGATGATTGATTACAGGCTGTCATAGAGAAGAGTGACATATTAGAAAAGTTTTGTTAACAATGCCTATTGCTAGTCAGCCTGCCACAGAAGCTGGTGATTAATGTGTTGTCAGCCTGTAATCCCACACCCCTGGCTAATGAGGCAGGAATTTATCATCTTTACAGAGTGGCAGATGTCAGAAGGAAAGGAATCCAAGTGCTGGAAACAATATACTTTTTCTTACCACGCCTGACAAGTCTGACAGGCCTAAAAAACCACAAAGAAGCTTTGTGTAAGCACAAACTTAAAATGGGGAACTTTCATTTGGCATCTTTGCTTTAAATAGTGCTGCAAATCAGCCTCTATCCCTCAAAAAGGGCATAATAAAAAGCTCTATGAACTCTGAACCCATCCATGACAACTAGGAAATCTCAGGAAAGGTTTCCATGGCAGGCAAACAGACAGCTTTCTCTGTGAGAGAAGTGGCAAGTAACTTTTAACTTTACCTGTGAACTTGTGAACTGCTGCGAGACAAAAATTCTTCTGATCAGAGTGCAGAATGCATCCTACTTCAATGCTTTATCAATTATAGTCTTAGGAAGTAGCTGTCCAGACTGTCCCTACCACTTTTGCATTACAGATTCACATTGGGACAGAGGAACACAAGGCAGAGGATTGCAAAAATTCTGGAAGTTCTTCCTGAAGAAAAAGAAAATGTGACACAAGCATCTGCACTGAAAGGCAGCTCTAGTACTTTGCACTGAAAATAGTTTTACATTTGACTGAAATATGCTCAGATTTGATAACTGAGCAATACTTTGATAACTTCAGAGTATTTGAAAAATATTTGAAAGATTCTTTTTGAGTACTAGAAAGCCACACAGACATGCTATGCCTTTGATATACCTATGTTACAGGAAATTCTCACTAGGACATTGGTGATCTGCTTAAGTTTGCTTCTCCAAAATTGCAGTGTTCAAAATTCAGGTGTAAAGCAATGATTTGCCTTTTGCCTTCAAGGCAACTGTTTAAGGAAGGCTCATTTTTGCCTTCAATGCAGTAAAGACTACAAATTATCCTAAATAAGGGAAATATAGGGGAAAATGAACTGTCAAGTAAACAAAAATATAAATAAATCAATGTCAGCAAATCTCAGGCAGCTTACATCACTATTGGCTGCCACTGTCAAAAATCAACAGCTTTTCAATTAAATGTATTAGGAGGTTAAATCTTCTGGTTCTGAAATTTCCAATAGGCTGCAAAAGGGCCGTATTTTGCAAAAGATTATGTGCAGCTTAGGCTCCTGTCAGTCAGTAAGGAAAGGAGGCAAATCATCTGTCTTAAGTTATGACTAATGTAATCCTTTTTCAAACACAGATACCTCCACTAATGCAGAAAAATGCAACATACAAAAAATTATAAAGAGAGACAGCGATCAGGGAATAAAACCACCGCTTTCTGTCAACAGCACCCTTGGGCTAAAAACACAGCAAAACAGTGAGAAATTTAATATCCAGAAGGCAGCATTCTGGAGTTAAGACTTATTTAAGGTTTATGAGAGACTCGAACTTCCCACACTAGTCAGTGAAAGAGAGGTTTACTGGCCTATAATCTGTGCACCCAGGAGGAGACCAAATCAAAAACAAATAGCAATGCCGTGAAAACCAGACCCTTCTTTGCCAACAATGGGATTCAGTGACAAGTTATGACCTCTGTGGAAGGCAAAATGTCCCTGACAGCTACACCAGTGTCAGCAACAGAGCTGCATTCTCTCTTCCTTTTAAACCAAAGCTCTCTCCAGAGAATCTACACACAAGTGGTAGTTGGAACTGCAAAACAAGTAAAGCTGCATGTGATTTGACCTATAAATGAGGACACAAAAACTGACTTTGAGCCCACACAGTTCTGCATGCTTCAATACATATTAGTTAGCCATTTCAGCTGCTGATAAACTCGAACGCCCATACACATTTTCTCCCCTTTTAAAGGAAAGTAAAAGGTAGGCCCCATTGCCAGTTAAGCACAGGTTTGCAGATGACTCATTAACTAATAATGGGACTCTGATGGCGAGTTTTAACTTCGCTTTGGGGGAGGGTAAGGTCAATGTGAATTTATGTTCCCTTTTCTGCTTTGAAAAATCCTGCTAGATTCAGTGCAGATATTTCAGATCATATTAGTATAAGACAGTACAGATGACTCAGATATCTCCTGACTGGTTGAGCTCTCCTTCCCTCCTCAAACCAGTAAAAACAAATTCCATCAGATTTTCACTCTGCAGCCCCTCCCTAATCTCCCTAGTTTATGGGAAAATATATCTCCTGAATCTGCATAATTCAAAACGTAATTAAATGTTTCAGTTCTAGCTGGAAAGCCTATTTCTCGAAGAGATTAGATTAGACTCATTACTTTGGTATGTACTGACCTCTAATCCCCTTGGCAGTCTCTTGGCAAACTGTGACACTGCACAGACTTCTTTGGAAAGAGCCCACTGTTCTTTGCCCCATGTTTTACACTCTTCTGAACCAGGTTGATATGAAAAATTCTTCCTCAATTCAACAACAATAATAAAATTTCCCTAATTCACCTCAATTTCTATCTTGAAAAGCCTTCATTCAGACAACTAAGAAATCAGGATAAGGTTAACTTCTGAAGACATCAACTATTTACAACATGCCATGGTAATGTCTTAGTAGATTAGGGCCATAATACTCAGTACTTAATGGGATTTGGCCAAAAGCCTATAATTGTCAACAATCTTGCTCAAAATTTTATACACATTTTAAAAAAATACAAATTGGATTAGTTCTAGGCCTACAAGCAAATTTCAAATTCTCTCATGGTCAATACATTAAATGTTAAATTCATTGGGCAAGGAATTGCCACTTCAGTTTTTACTCAGCTCCTAGCACACGCAGACATCTGGAGAGTGGCAATAATATTGACGCATCCAAAAATAGTATTTATGGATGCTACAACCATGTGCTTCCTCACATTGAAGATATGCCTTTTTAAGATGCTTTTTGCTGCATCTGGAAAACATGGCTATTAATAAATTTCTTTCCACTCTTTTAGCCATCACCTGCACAAATTATTTCTTTGCTTAAGCAGTTAATTCCAATAGCACCTACTAGGGCTCTGACATTCAAGCAATTTCAACCAATGACAAAGATTGTATCTATGTTTTGGTGTCTTAATACTGTCTCTAGAACACAGATCAGTTAAAGAAATTGAAATATGTTTATGAGCTTGCTTTATGGAGTTGAATCTAATAAATCATAATTCTCCATAGAATTATATTTGAGTTCTTTCTTGCATTGAATTATACATATTTTTGAAAGTGGGAGCATAATGTCTTTTTCTGAAGTTACGTTATTATTTTGGTCAATGATTGTTTACATTAAACAAATCCAATTAACCAAACTTAGACATGTTTGCACAACTGCATATAATTTGTATAGGAAACATGACTTTTAAAAGAACTTTCTCTAGTCTAAGCTCTCTGATTTCTACCCTGCAGTTCTAGATTCGTATACTGCTCCAAAAAGCTTGTCATTAGTGTAAATCATATTATCTAAGAGGTTTTCCATAAAGTAAATAATGACTGTAATTTCAAATTGTTCGTTAATACCTTCAAACAGGCTACATCTATCAAATACTGATTTGACTTTCTTGCCAGGTGCAGCACTTTGTCAAAGAAATAGCAATCTCCAAATTAAGGTTAGGGAAAGCAATTTCTTAATGCTGCTATTTCCCTGTTAAGTTTATTTTAGTAGGTTTGATAAATGGAATTTAAATTAGGATTTCATCATCCTAAAGCATCAGAGATTGATTTTAAAATAACCCTTAATAAATCTATATTGTCTCCTATAAGTTGATATACTTATTATGGTACACTGTAATAGTATCTGTACTGTCAAATATACTGGTTTGAGGGGTTTTTTTTATTTTCAAAGACCACATCTGTCTATTAAATATGAAGCCAATCTATGCCACACTTTTATGAGGTTTCAACACATTACCTGTTGAGGATTCTCCAGTTTCACTGACTTTGCTGGGAACCAACAATGCCAAGTGCTTGACAACTTTAGGCACAAGATATCAAGTAGAATTTACCATTGCCCCTAAAATCTTGGATTATCAAAGGACTGCTGAGTCCACACTTTCGGGACTAAATATTGAAAGAAATTAACCTTTGGAACATTTGGAAAAACAATATAAGATGAAAGAACAATTTTTTTCTTCAAGAACTATCCATAATTTCTCTAACCACTGCCATGAAGCCACTCCTACTAAAATTAGTCCTCTTCTTCCTTCACATAGTTTTTCTCAAAACATTTGTCCCACTTGTAACCTTCATAGAGGATAACATTAATCATAATTACCCCTCCACTGGTAGAAGTTGTTCTGATTTAATAAGATCTACATCCATGCAGACACTGGGACACATGCCAGAAAAGTAACTTCTCGGGCAGATAGAAACACAACTCCCACTGGTTTAGAATGGGTATTGAGAAAACAGGGCTGGATTTCTAAGTCTATCAATATACCTTTTAAAATCTGCCTCAACACTGCTGTAAATCCAGGCCTAGCCACTGTAATGAAAGGCAATCCCTGCTGTATCAGAGGTAAGACCAGTATTTCACTCAGCTTTGCACTTCTCTTTCTAGTAAGCAGTGTGAACTAAGAGTATGTTTCAGATTAATTTAGAAGTCTAAACTCACCTATGCTTCCAACAGTTAGCAACTGCTCTGTAGACTCTGAAGTGGCAAAGCTGGATGTGAATCTTCAAGTCAAATATTGCTTTGAGACCTACCTTGCTTTTGAGGAAGAAGGAATTAGGAATTTTGGGGGTAATTTCAGTAATTTATTTCCTTTTTACTTTTAACTCCTCTAGATTTCTCCAAAAGCTTATTTAACTGTGACTTTGTTACAATTTTCCTGCTTATAACTCAAATGTTTCTATTTAATAAAAATGAACCTTTCTCTTATTTGTACCTCATTTTTTAGTTGCATTCTACATCACTATCCTTCAGTATTAGTGAAAAATAAATTCAGACATAGCTGATTCACTTCTGCAGACAGAACATCAAATTGCAGTAAAATGGCTATTATTTTTTATTTTAGAAAAATTTATAGTAAAACCACAAAGCCCTAGGATAAGAAAGGGCAGTTACTCATAAAGTGAATATTTAATATAAGCCCCTTAAAATAGTATGTAAGAAACATAATCTTATTCTAAGAAACAGTCACATCCCATTCTCTTCTGAAACTACAAAATGTTGTTTGAAGATGCTTAAGTCCAGGTAAAAGCATACGAAATAATAAATGCAAGGATTCCTAAAATGTGAAACTCAATTTTAGGCTAAATGAACACTGTATCAGCATACTGTCCTCTGGGTTACACCAACATAAGAAGCTCTGTAACTCAGCTTGCACCTCTCAGAAGTTAATTTCTATGTGGTTATTGCTTCTTAGGTTCTTAGTACCACTTGAGTTGCTGTTTCAGCATTAAGGAAGCCTCAAGGCATCAATTAAATATTCCACCAGCTTTGAAAAGCAGATTAACATAGAACAAAAAATAAAAATTTCCTGAAAATTACATGATCATAAAATAACTGGTTTAAAGTATACATTAAAAACAGTTTAGTTTAAGAACTCAGTCATACAAGTATCTAATAATACATGATTTCAACAGTACAGAAATATTTTATATGTGTTTATATTTTTGTGGCAAATTTACTTTTCAAAAAGCTTTACTCCCGTGCCCATTTTGCCCCAAATCTTCTAAGAATTTTTAATTTTTTCACAGTAGCTCCAAATTTCACATTGCTAGTTCAGAAACCAGTGAACATGCATTCAAGGGAGGCAAGTCAAGCACACATCTTGTATCCTAGTTTGTAAAGTCTGAGAGGTCTGGACATAAAGAACCCTTGGAAAGAAGTCTCCAACAGAAGGGCCAAGATGGAAAGTCCATGAAATACTGCA
The DNA here is from genome assembly GCF_001604755.1 of Lepidothrix coronata. Classification (NCBI taxonomy): domain Eukaryota; kingdom Metazoa; phylum Chordata; class Aves; order Passeriformes; family Pipridae; genus Lepidothrix; species Lepidothrix coronata. The sequence goes on from NW_016690197.1 coordinate 6,261,263, forward strand.
GTCAAAGAGGATAATAAACATAGCATTTATTTTATATGGCTGAAGTTCAACAGAGGAAACATGCAAAATAAATACAGATTATACTGAACACACCTTCCTAAAAAACTAATGGAATGCACTAGAAATGTCACATAAAGCTCACGTAAAAAATACCAAAGATGAATTCATTAAGACAAGTAATCTAATTACTTTTCAGATAATACCTAAATCTATGCCAAGATTCTGGAATGAGGAAGGTTAAAAATGCAAGTGGAACCATTTTTGCTGCTCTGATTTTATAATTTTGATCTCTTTATTAGATCCACTTCACAGGCTCTAAATATTTTTCTGTAAAGGTATAACCAAGTCAGATACAACTGTTTACCTATCCTTATTCTTAAGTTTGATTATAGCTCTTTGAGGTCTTTATTCTACAGATAGTTCATTTACCGTGCTATGCCTTTCTACGAATTGTCTTCTAGAATCATGGAATCACAGTATCATAAAATGGTTTGGGTTGAAAGCTACCATTAAAGACCATCTAGATCCAAACCCCCCTGCTGCAGACAGGGACACCTTTCACCAGACCAGGGTGCAAATAACTCCATCCAACCTGACTTTGAACGCTTCCAGGGATGAAGCAACTACAACTTCTCTGGGCAACTTGTTCCAGTGCCTTACCACCCTCGCAGTAAAGATTTTTTTCCTAATGTCTAATCTAAACATACTTACTTTCAGTTTGAAGCCACCCCTCTTTGTCCTGTCACTACATGTCCTTGTAAAAAGTCTCTCTCCACCTGTCTTGTAGGTTCCCCCTTCAGGTACTGGAAGGCTGCAATTAGGTCACCCCAAAGCCTTTGCTTTTCCAGGCTGAACAATCCCAATTCTCTTACCTAGAAAGTGGCTACATACTTCCAGTCTCAGCAAGTTGGTTTAGATCAAAGAAGAAGAAATAATTCCCTTATTTTTTTTTTCCTGAGGGAACATGCAAGCTATTTTTCTATATTGTATTCCATAGTGGGCTGACCCTGGCCAGATACCCACTAAAGCCACTCTCTCACTCTCTCTCTGCAAATGGACAGAGGAGAGAGAAAAAAAAAACAGCTAAGATTTAATGAGTAGAGATAAGAGCTGGGAGAGGTCAGTGACTGATTACCTTCACGGGCAAAACAAGACTCAAACTGGGGATAGTACTTATATTTATTACTAATAAGATAAGAGCCAAAGAGTGAGAAATAAAACAGTCTTAAAAAACACCTTCCCCCCATCCCTCCTTCCTTCCACGTTCTCCCTCCTCCCCCCCAGCAGTGCAGGGGGACAGGGAATGGGAGTTGTGGTCACTTGTTGTTTCTGCTGCTGCTCAGAGAGAGGAGTCCTTCCCCTGCTCCTGTGGGGTCCCTCCCACGGGAGACAGTCCTTGATGGACCTCACCAGCATGAGTCCATCCCTCGGGCAGCAGCTCTTCCCAAACTGCTGTCCTGTGGGTCACTCCTCCATGGGGTGCAGTCCTTCATGGATGAGCTGTACTGACGTGGGTCCCCCACAGGGGCCACAAGTCCTACCCGGGAAAAACCTGCTCCAGCGTGGGCTTCCCTCTCCATAGGCCGCAGGTCTCTAGCAGGACCCCGTTCCATCCTGGGCCTCCCACGGGGTCACAGCTTCTTTCATGCATCCACCTGCTCCAGCCTGGGCTCCTCCATGGGCTGCAGGGGGGTCTCTGCACCCCGATGGTCCCCCATGGGCTGCAGGGGCACAGCTGCCCCACCATGGTCTGCACCACGGGCTGCAGGGCCTCAGCTCCGGCACCTGGAGCACCTCCTGCCCCTCCTTCTGCACTGACCTTGGTGTCTACGTTGCTATTCCCATGTTCTCACTCCGCTCTTCCCTGGTTGGAATTTCTTCTGCGCAACAATCTTCTTTTCTTAAATATGTTATCACAGAGGTGTTACTATTGCTCTTAATTGGCTCGGCCTTGGCCAGCGGCAGGAAGTCCATCCTGGAGCCGGCTGGCATTGGCTCCAGGGGACAGGGGAAGCTTCTGGTAGCTTCTAACAGAAGACACCCCTGTAGCCCCCCCCGCTACCAAAACCCAGCCACAGAAACTCACTAAAATACTCACCATCACTCTGAGCACAGATTGTGCCACAGTTTGATCCTTCTACATTGTTAAACTCCAAGATATATTCTGCTGCTTCAGCCCCAACAAGCTACGGGAACCTGAGGGCTATGTTGCTATATTGAGTTTGGATAACTAAAATGGCAAGTCATAACTGTAAAGGTTTAGAAAGCTCTAGTTGCTGTTTCTCAGATAAAATCAGAGCTTGACTGCACACACACTCCATCCTTGCTACATCTCTGGGAAGCAGGAACTAAAAGGACCAACTTGCACCTCTCCCCAAGAAGAAAGTCACTGTGCTTATGCAAATTGGGTCTGAAGTCAGATAGGAAATAGTGCTGCTATTCCTGCTTCCCAATTAAAATCAGAGGAAGGACCATTCTACTCTATCAGTGTCTTTTAACCAACTTAGTTTAAAACAAAAGCACAACAGAGGAGGCATGGGTGCAGAGAGGAATCCTTTTCCACTGGGTAGCTATGACTTTCTCAGGTATGACTAGCACATACATATCAACCATCCACATCCACAACGATGCTTAAACATGAGACATTCAAATACAAGTATCAGTCTCAGAATAGTCCCTTGCCATCCTATGAAAAATCATGCCTGCAATAAGATAGGCTACAGCCAGAACAGTAGGGAGCACCAGGAACATGTAAAGAAGCAGTGCTGAAAGGAAATGCCTATGGCAGAATCCCAGTTGACAGGACCCACCTCCCAGGAACAACTTGAAGGCTAAATTCACATAACCAAAGCTTAGAAATCAAAACCCAAATTAAGCCCAAATCAAATCTACAATGTCGGCATAGTCAAAATTGTACCTTTTACAGGCAACTAGAGATATAGTGATTCTACCTTAATAAAGTGAAAGCTGACTCTTGAGAGGGATATCCTGAAGGTAACATGCATTTTCAGAACATAAATAACAGATCTGAATAGCTATGCAGGTTCCAGGTGTCGTCATGTATTTAAAAATACAGACATTCTCAGTAAACATTTCACATTTCCCAGTAACAGTTGAACAGTAGAAACATAAAATGAATTCTTAACAGTTTCTGCATCTACATAATATAAACATTATTAAGTTTTTGAGAAGTAACAACATTGTCCAAAATGTACAGGAAAATTGAGTAGATTTTCCATAGAATTTGAAGCTTCCACTTGAAAACCAGCTACTCAGCCACTCTTGCCTTGCTCTTTTCACTCAGAGGAGGTTATTTTTTGAACTGGGAATATACATACATACATATATATATATATATATGTACACACACACAGAGTATTTTTTCTTCTTGAGGCTTCAAATCTCAAACCAGCTTCACAGACTTAAGAAATAAAGTAACTACCATAAAATTGTATCTGTTTAGGTAAATGGCCAAAGAAAGACTTTGCTGTTAGGAATTTCCTTCTTTCCTGACCTGCTCACTTCATAAATCATAGGTCTTTTTAGCCATGACCCGAGAAAATTTTAGCTGTTCTGATTTAAGGATATCTGAAGAAGGCTGTAAGCATTCAATAACAGCACAACATTCTAACTCACTGAAATAGGAAGAAGAAACTTACAAGAATACTGTGTTTTGTCACAGGAACGCGGTTGTTTTAAGACAGAAATATTCATTACTGTTCGTAGTCCACATTTCAATCTGTGAGGTATCAACACTCAAAGGTATTTGTACTTGTGAAGTATAGACTCAAAGAAATATACTTTCATTTAGAAGTCAAAAGTAATGTTGCTTGGAAAACTATATGATTCAGTGGCATTTGTAGCATTCAGGTTTGTTGAGCTCTTCACAACAAGATTATTTAATGGTGCATTAGATGTACAGGATGCTACTATATAGCAATTTACAAAAAAAATTTTAAAAGCACACAAAAAGAAACCCAGGAAAAATAATTCATTGAAAGCTGATCTACAAGAAACTAAACTAGGAATGCAAATCACTTCCTTTGAATACTATGTGGACAGAAATATTCAAGATAAAAGAAGAAAAAAAAAGTAATAGGGGTTGAATATCCTGGTGTTGGCTGGGGTAATTTTCTTTAGGGTAGATGATACAGACTGTTTTGGGTTTGTGCTAGAAACAGTGTTGATAATTCAAGCATGCTTTTTGTTATTGCTGAGCACTGCTTACACAGAGTCCAGGCATTTTCTGCTTCTCACCTCAGCCCACCAGTGAAGATGGTGGGGGTGCACAAGGAGTTGGGAAGGGACAACTGTTGTGACAGCTGACCCCAACAGACCCATGGGATATTCCACGTCATATGGTAGCATGCTCAGCATATCAAGCGGGGGGAAGAAGAAGGAAGGGGTGACACATTTAGAGTGATGGCATTTTGTCTTCCCAAGTAACCATCACATGTGATGGGGTCCTGCTTTCCTGGGCATGGCTGAACACTTTTCTGCCCATGGGAAATGGTGATTGAATTCCTTGTCTTGCTTTGCTTATGTGTGTGGCTTCTGCTTTACCTTTTAAACTGTCTTTATCCTAACCCACAAGTTTTCTCACTTTTGCCCTCCTTATTCTCTCCCCCATCCCACCACAGGGCAACTGATTGAGCAGCTGCATGTTGTTTAGTTGTCATCTGCGGTTAAACCACTACACTGAACAATTCTTAAACTATTGGTAGTTTTTTTGCTGTAGTATACATCAAACTGGGCTTCCTTGCTGAACTTATGAAGTTCTGGTTTTGTTTACTGCATTCAGAAGATGGACATGTCCTCTCTTTGCCGGACAAATGGAGAAAATAGGGTAATCAGTCTGCAGATGTTATCACCCGCTACATTTTGGCTTAGCAAAAAGTCAATACGAAACATACATCAGCATTCTATTTGTGGTTAAAAAGATGCACTTAACAATTTCACTTTTCATATTCAAAGACTTATAATTTACCTTGTTTCATACTCCTTTTCCTCTGTTAGGTAGCTACCTCATTTATCTGATGAAAGTCTGGGGAGGCACGCAGAAGTTTTTTCTTACCTATGGAATGACTATTTTTTACAGTGATGAAGAAGTTTGTACAAATCTTCAGAAAAAATATTTTAACAAAACATTCGTATCTTTCTTCACAAAATTTACTATTAACTTTGTATTTTCCTATAAACTTTGAGAAACAGTATAATGTTAACGTTGTTCTGTCTCAACACTCATATCTTTAATATATTCCTTAGTGTACACTTGTACATAATATGCATCTGCAAATGCACATTTTATTTATATCAGATTTTACATTATTTTTGAGCTACTTCCTTCACCATATGTACATGCTTTTGTGGTTTATAACAGCTAATTCTTTCAGCAATCCTAAAATCCCAGGAGTTTTCTCTACAGTTCTCTCTGCACAAATAAATCATTCAGGTTTTGCATTTATTTTTCAGTAATATCTTGGGCAGACATTCGGGGTGGGGAGTGGTGGAGACATTTCAGCCCAAAATTATTTCTTACTGATACATGTAAAGCTTTTGGAATTGGGACATAGCAGAAATCCTGACAAAATTATGAGTTTATTAAATTAGGTGTGAAACTTCACATTCTTTATTAGGTGGGGGAAGCACATCCCTCCAAAAAATAGTGATGTCAAACCATCTGCCAAGACCTGGCCACTGAGAGCAATTTCTCACTTAAATAATAATAGTAGGCTTTTTTTCTGAAGCAGTCTGATCTTAATTGGGAAAGTAAATTTAATTATTTCTCTCTTGAGATGGAATTCAGATTACTCACATATCCTGGAATATGAAAGCAGAATATTAACTCTGGAAGTTGTCTCCCATCAAACCTTTGCATGTTGCCCATAACCGATCACAGCTTACTATGACCATCACCAGATAAGCCAGACTGCCTATAATAAGAATAGGGGGTTCTACTCAAGTGATTTACAGCAAGGTTTATGGGAAATAATTTTCTACTATAATCATCCAAGAATGAGTCTTCTGATGAACAATAACTCTTCAGCAGTATTACCTCCAGATATCTTACCTACTTCACAAAGAGACCATGACGTTTGTACAGCAAATAAAGCATAGAAGTATTTAAACTATGAAAGAAAAATCACCGAGAAATATTCAACAAAGTCACCTGACAATTTGGTGATTTCTTGAAATCTTCTGTATTTACAGCAAACAAGCTTTTGGGCACATCTTGCAATAACCACTATTTTCAGAAGAAGTGTTTCTGTCCCTCCTTCCCCTTTTCCCCCCCTAACATAATCCTCTTACAGACCACCACAGAATTATTCTTTTCAGTGAAATTGTTATGTAACCACTCTAAATGCAATTTTTTTTTTCCCAAAGGATACAGAATCCAAAATCTAACAATACTTTAAACAGTTAATATGAATAATTACTTCATCACATTACACAGAAGTAATAATAACCTGCAATTACTGGCTTATCAAACACAGACGGATTCCCTGGAATCACAAGGAAATTTGTTCTTGGTTACTTTAGTGAAATATAACCATAGAAAAAGGTGGAAAGAAGAAAACCCAGGGAAATTTTCTGAAAACAGACACATTTGCCAGAGATGAGAATGTTACTGAAAAAAAGGTTTAGAAAAATGACACATTCGAAGGACTTAAAGAAACATTAATGTAATAATGTCATTCCAAGTGAAAAACCACGTGTTAGTAATGTAAGTGTACACTAAGGCATCTCTTTGCTTTTAATGAAGGGCAGGAGGGGCTTTGATTAATAAAATATGAAGATTATAAAGAAACTTTGAAAATACTAAAAAAAATCTGTAAAGTTTTGCAAAATCTTCAGCAGATGTAGAGGCATGCAACTATGAGACAAACTTTGAACTGGAAGTGTTTGATAATATTCTTTCCCATCATTTGACATTAATTGGAGAATTTTTCTATAAAAGCCAATCATAATTGCTACCTTCAGCTGTTCCGAGAATTTCAATTCTTGTTTGAAGAATAGCATAAAATAAATAGTTTTAAATAACTAAATTAAAAAAAAAGGTTGAAAATCCTATCATACTCAAGAATCCACACAGGGTGATGAGATATCTATCCATTTACCTCTTGATCTATCATTTGGAATCTATCACCAGATCTGTAATGGGCAAGATCCCATTACAACACTCTTCAGAAACCAACATCCATGCTATTGACTGTATTCATACCCTTTCATTGTTTGAACATTATGCTTTAAACACTTCCAACAGAGAAGCCGAGAACTTAGTTGACATAAGAGTTAAAGTCTTGAGGTTTTTGGCAGTGCAGGCCACAGCACCCTACCAGAGCCCCTGTGTACAGAGCACAGATAAGGTGACATTTGCCATCATGTGTATGAACTGTCAAACTCCTCCTTGCCACGCCACCTCCCCAGAACATCTCAAAAAATGTGACTTCATTTAACTGTCTTGAAATTCCAATAATTTTGACATTTAGAACCAGCAAGCAATGCTTTAACACCAAGAGAGAATCTAACCTATATTGGGTAATATAATCAAAACTAACTCATCTCTTTTTACGTGCATTAAAAGGCTGTGTTAATATTACACTTGGGGCTATTATAAATGTCTTACATTGCACACATTTAGGATACATCAAAGTTTTATCACAGTCATTATAAAAATGTCGCTTGAAACTATTTTTACACTAATAAGATGGTCTTCAATTGAATAAATTGCAGTTACAGACTGATTACCAGCGTTACAACTTACATTTAGTTCACAGGTTAGTACAGTGATGGATAACATACAGGGGAAAAAAAAATTAATGCATGATTCAACTTTACACTTTGTCACTAACCAGGTTGATTTAAGTCATAAGTAAAAGTTGAAATGTCAAATCTACTTGGAAGATATAAGGTAATACACATTCCACTTGCTTCTGAAGTGCACAACCAATAACATACTATTATTTATGCAGATAGGATAACACATTCTCTTAGCCCACACTGCAACATATTTTGTCTCAAATTAGCCAGTAAATCACTACCACAGAAGCTATTAACAATCATAAAGCCTTTTGAGTTTTACAAGGTGTTCATAATGGGCCATTCTATATAATTTATATGAAAAACATGACTCAGATCTTCAAATGCAACTAATCTGTGGATGAGAGGATTGCCATGTGACCTCCTGTTACCTTTGGGATGGTACGCAAAACTCAAGTCTTTCTTAATATTAGTCAGACAAATGTAGTGATAAAACACAACACTCAGTTTCTATTAAAAACAGATTCACTTTTGATGAATAAGACTTACACAGAAATGCTATATTTTAAATGGAACTTAATGAGGTTTCAATACCAGATAGGATTAAATTCACCCTAAAGTACTTTAAAACAGTCATAAGCAGTTACAGTCACCAGGTACCTGGACCTGGGAACACAGCTCTCCAAGGGATCGAATTTGTTAACTAAACTGGTATCCATTTAATTACATTTAACAAAAGTCCATGACTTTCATAAATGTGTGTTAATTGCTGTATTTCAACTGTTAAAGTGCTCAGAAACATAACACTTCTTTAACTGAATTGTGCTAATAAGGTTTTAGAGAGAGCTTTCCTTCTATGCAGCTGCTCTGTAATTGAAACATTGCTAGTAGCTAAAATTTTCTTAACTTCCTTTAGGATGCTGTACTTCTCTGACGCCACAAAACAATTATGTAACAAACTGCTTTACACTTCTAGCTTCCTTCCATCCAGTTAACACTCAGTCATGTCTTTTCTATATTTTTCTTGGTTTTTTACAACTTTTTTCTACCACTGCTGCTCAAAGCAACTTATAGGTTTGTTGTTTTAAACAAAAAGGGATAGTGATCTTACCAGTTAGACTTTCCCAGTGACCTCCTCTCCACAGTTACAGCCTGTTTACACTTCTCAAGGGCAAGTGCTGCAGTTCTAGTCAAGTGTACTCATTAGCTACCAAAGTTCAGACCTAATGTGTCAAAAACCCTGCAAAAATCCTCTTTACAAACTAAATTACTATATTTTAGTCTCTTAAAAAAAAAAAAGAGAGAGAGAGAGAGAACTAGAGAAATAAAAATTACTTTTTCTTTTTCATCTGGAAGAACTTGGAGTTACGATTTTATTAAGCCAACTTGAACAGTGTTCAGCAAATTAAATTAAGGGAAATAAACTAAAAGTTAAAATCATACACTTGCTACTTTGAAACTTACTTCCTGTAATTACCTTAGTTAAAGAAACAAATATGAATGAAATAGAGAAAAAAGCCCAGTTAACAGAAAGTAACACAAAGGGAACTAAGAGAGGAGTCAATTATAAAACTTGTAGTTAGTGGCAGCAGAATTTTCTGCAGGAGGTTCATTAAAACAAAAGTCAAATGTATGAAATTTATATTTATAGGGCTGCAAGCACATTAAACAGGGAAAAAAAGTTATTCCTGAAAACACAATGCTTTCTAATACAGGCTACATTTCTTTTTGAGGCGGTTGTAAAGGGGAAGCATAGCATAAGCAAACTAACCTAAACTGTTGTGATTGCAAAGAAAATGTTTCAGTATTACTGCATTTTCTTGCACTATAAAAGTACTATAATCATGCCCTTCTGACATCATCTTGAAGAATATTTCAAATCCTACCATTTATATGAGAGTCAGTCTGCCCTACTTTGAGAAGAAAGGACAGAGATAGAAAGGGAGATTTGAATACCTTTGTTCAAAAGAAAAGAAGAAAACAATATAAGTGGCAGGAGTAGCTGGGCTGTGAACTGACAAATTCATCAATTCTTATTTCAGAGACAATAATTAGAAGGAGTGGAGATTCACCTTGCAACAATTGTCTCTCAAACTCTTCCTCTGAGTGACAGAGAAAGAATTTGGGGCCAAATGCCAGAAGTCAAGCAAACGAGGCAGAAGGCCAACTTGGAACAGGAATCTTCTCTTGGAAATAAGGCAAAAAAGGAAGGTGTATTCCCAGTGGATGCAAGGTCAAGTGACATGGGAAGAATTCAGAGATGCTGCTTGTCACTGTAGGGAGAAAATTCATGCAGCCAAAGCTCAGCTGGAGTTGCAGCTGGCCAGAAATATGGGGAACAATAAAGAGAGGCTTTTCAAATACATTAAGGCAATAGGCAGCATAGAAATATCATTGGCCCACTACAGGGTGAGGACGGTCACCTTACAAACAGGGACAGAGACAAGGCAGAGGTGTTTAATGCTTTCATTGCCTCTGCCTTCAACATGGCTGAAGAATCCAGGGAGTCTCAGTGCCCTGAGCTGGAAGACCATGACTGCAAGAATGATCAAGTCCCAGTTGACTCTGAACTTGTGCAGGATCTGCTGCTCCAGCTGGATCCCTGTAAATCTATGGCACCGGATTGAATTCATCCCAGAATCCTCAAAGACCTGGCTAATGTCATCGCAAAACTTCTCTTGGTGATTTTTGATCCTGGGAATCCAGAGAGGTCCCAATTGACTGGAAGCTGACAAACGTTGTCCTGATTTTCAAGAAAGGCGAGAAGCAGGACCCCGGAAACTACAGGCCTGTCAGTCTCTCTTCAGTGCCTGATAAAGTTATGGAGAAGATAATTCCAGGAAATATTGAAAAACACCTGAAAGACAAAGCAGTCATTGGCCACAGCCAGCACAGCTTCATGAAAGTCCTGCTTATCCAATCTGACTTCCTTTTATGACAAGGTAACCCACCTAGCTTTGATATGGGGAAGAGAGTTGATGTAATCTTTTTGGATTTCAATAAAACTTTCAATACTGTCTCTCACAGGATCCTTCTGGGCAAAATGTCCAGCACACAGCTGCATAAACACATTATATGTTGGGTGAGCAATTTGCTCAGGGGTCGAGCACAGAAGGTAACAGTGACATCAGACTGGTCACCTGCCACTAGTGGGGTTCCACAGGGCTCCATCTTAGGCCCTGTGCTCTTCACCACCTTCATAAATGACTTGGGACACAGGACTGAAAGGGACAATAAGCAAGTTTGCAGACAACACAAAACTGGGAGGAGCTGTTGACTCCCTCAGGGGCAGGTAGGCCCTGCAGAAAAGGGGAAGTGCTGGATTCTGGCACCTGGGATGGGACAACCCTGGATGTATGTACAGTCTGAGGAATGAGATGCTGGAAAGCAGTGCCGTGGAAAGGGATCTGTGGGTCCTAGTCAATGGCAAGCTGAATATGAGTCAGCAGTGCCCTGGCAGCCAGGAGGGCCAACCCTGTCCGGAGGGGAATCAGGCAAAGCATCGCCAGCCAGTCAAGGGAGGGGATTGTCCTGCTCTGCTCTGGGGCAGCCTCACCTTGAATATTGTGGCAGTTTTGGGCAGTGCAATATAGGAAAGACATTAAGCTATTGGAGAGTGTCCAAAGGAAGTCAGGTCAGCCTGGAGAGAAGACTGAGAGGAGACCTCATTGCAGTCTACAATTTCCTCATGAGGGGAAGAGGAGGAGCAGGCACTGATCTCTTCTTTGTGGTGACCAGAGAAAAGACCAAGGGAGTGGCATGAAGTTGTGCCAGGGGAGGTTTAGGTTGGATATTAGAAAAAGGTTCTTCACACAGAGGGTGGTTGGGCACAGGCCACAGGGCAGTGGCCACAGCACCAAGCCTGACAAAGTTCAAGAAGCATTTGGCAGGCACATTGTGTGACTCTTGTGGATGGTCCCATGCAGGGCTAAGAGTTGGACTTGATGATCCTTGTGGGTCCCTTCCAACTTAGCATATTCTCTGGTTCTGTGAACATGTTCTAGATTGGGAGAGGGGGAAAGAGAACAAAGCAAGAACTGTTTTCTGGATTGTATAATCCTCATCTCATGAGTACATATAAAATATGACAATATAATTGTTTCAGAAGCTACAAACCTCTCATATTACTGCCAAGAGAATACTGTAAGATTCTTAAAACATACCAGAGATTCAGGGATAATAAATATATATAAATTAAAGGAAATGGTTGTTTCAGAGGTTTGTGGTTGAATGGTTACTATAAATAGACATCCACACATGCAATGACTGGTGTCCCTTATGTGGCATATGTGAGAAAACTCAAAGTATACTTACCCTTTTTATACGTCTGCAAAAATAACCATTAAAGTTATGGTTCTGCCTGGGAGATTTGTCTCCCATGATGACAGAGGTCTCTACTATGCAGAAAAACACTTTTTCCCCCTTTATCCTAACAGTAATACAAGGAATCTTCAGCCTGCTAGCAGTGTCGGACCACTAGCAAACCAATGGTTCCCAGTATCACTACCTTGATGCTGTTTCACTCCACTTCTACATATTCAAGTTGTCTGTGGCAAGTATTCATTGATTTATAGATATCTGCACAACTCAACTATGAATCACAAGATACTTCTGTATGAACACTATAAAATCAGGAATATTTGAGAAGGAAAAAGAATAAGAAAAAAATCAGCATTAGCTGCCATACAATCTTAGACCAGCATTGCTCCATTAGGTATGGAAGTCAAGAAAGCAGGGCTGGCTGTTGACGTCATGAAGGGTCTTGCACACCTTGGAAACAGCTTCAACATTAACAAGCATGCTAATCTGCCTGAAATCAAATAGGCAATTACTCTGCTACTTCCATGAATTTTGAGGCAAGTATAATTTGATAGTTAGACATTAATAAACCTATTTCATGGATCTTACCACTATCTGATAAAGAAGCTTTTTTTTTACTATCTCTTTAATGTTATTAAATAGAGTAAACTCGTATCTGGTTAAATAGGCTTCACAAGTGCTAATCTTAGCCTAAAGCACTCTAATGGATTGACTCTTCCTCAGTAGGGCTATATAAATATTTATAAAGACTTCACACGAAGAACAAATCTGACACAAGGCTTTAAAAGGGTTTTCAACATATACAGAACCCAGAGAAAGAATCTGCACACAGGATTCACATCCGGGTCACGCTACCAGTATTCCAATAGTGATGTCTTATGGTCACAGGTTGTCTTATGAGTACAAAATTTTCTTCTTACCTGGCCCATCTGCTTTTCTCGATAGACAGTTTTTTCCATGCCAGTAATAAAGCAAAAAGTGATTATGCTATTTTTCTGCCTTGTTTCTGAATGGAGAAGGAGCAGCACTTAAAACCTACATGGAAGCCAAACACGCAGTCCATTCTCCCTTTAAAAAAAAATAAGTCTTCTCCAATACAAATTACATCAAAGAAAGTAAGTATTTCTTTGAACAGTGTAGAAGAGGAAGCATGAAATCCTGGCTCCACTGATAATGTAAATTGTTTCTAGCCACTGCACTACAGGCAGGATTTTACTACGGATACAAATGGGTGGCCCTTCAGCCCAGGCCCAGAAGTCCAGTCATGAGGACAAGTAAATTACTTATTTTATTCTCATTACATTAAGTTTCCAACAACTAAAACTATGCCACCATGCCACTATTATAGATGAAAAAATGATACACCACCAATTTAAGCTCTGCTCCATCTTGAGATTAAAACTACAATTTTTAATTTACATGGCTTATTAGTATTTGATTAATCTATTTCTTTAGAAGAGCATATGAAAATATAATATTTTCTGCCACAGAGAATAGATTTATCACATATCCATCTAAACACTAGCCCTAAGAATGCAGAGCTTTCATTGTTGTTATCAATACAGGGATTGGAAGAGACTACTCTCATCTTCAGGCAACTATAGTATAGGTAAAATCTTCAGCTGAACCTTTTCCCCACATTATAAGCCCCAAAAAAATAGAGATCTAATTTTTCAAATTTACAATAGCTACATGCAACATTTCAACATTGCCTGACTGAAAATAAACTTTAAATTGACATCCATGAACCTTCTTTGGGATCACTGGACAGTCTAGATTGCAACATAATTGCTTCCCAGCTGTAAAATTGCAGAGAAAAATAGGCATGTGCCTTGTTCTCCCAGACCACACCAGCTCTCCTGTTAACTGTAGAAGTATTAAACAAGATTTATAAGGCTTGAATTAGTGCATTTTAGGTTTAATTAGAGCTCCATTAATTTTCAGTAGTTCTAGCATGACACTGCTCCAGTCAGTGAACATTGGTTTCCCCTGCATTCTGGACAGAAGGTGGAAGACCAGCCTGTAAAGGACAAGACAACCATTGGCTCTGTATACAGCAGTTTTTACAAGCCAAACCATATTCCACTAGGGGTTTATCATATAAAAAATAGACTTCCCACTTGCCAAAATATGACCTCAAGAGGACAAAGCAAGTAAGTTCTCTACCAACAACATATCTATTCATTTCTGCTTGGGGGGAGGTGGAGGAGAGAGTGGAGCAAAAGAGCACTTCATATAAACAACAGTTCTTCAGAAGTTCTCTCCAGAGAAACTGGTAAACATATGCGGCAGAAAAAGACTCAAAAGCTATGTTGCTGTTGCCTTTAAATCAAAAAAGTTGTTATGAAAAATAACATATCTAGTTTCATGGCCAAAAATAAATCAGGAAAATAAAATTAATTTTATCTTTCTCTTTCCTTACTTTGCAACTGTCAATGGCCTTGCAGCAACACTTCCCAGAAAGTTAGGTGTGTCCTTTACTGAGAAACCATGCACCATTCTGGTCTAGTACATGAGATCAATTTAAAGATATTTTTCTACTCACAATGTGAATTATTTTCTAACCCTGTAAGAGTTCTCTACTGTCAGAGATAAACAATGAAATCCAAAGTATCCCTCTCAGGATATTAACTGTATAGCTGCTGCTGAAAATCTTGCCAATGCAATATTTCTTTATATTTAGAAAATGATTGTTTGGTTGTTTTGAAACTAGAATGACACATGCAGACATCTTAATGAGTTCTGCTTCGGAATGACCATTTGACATGGCACAGATCTACGTTTGTTTCTATTGCTTACATTGACACAGCAGACTACTCCTTCAGAATCTACTCAACAGATTTAAAATTTTCTTCATATGACAGAAAAATTTTGTGCCACACATACAGTGCTTCTGCCTACCCTGTATAGCATTCCACCTTTCAAAATTGCACCCAAAATCTTAGACTTATTATTTAGAAGAAATAGCACTGTAGAGTCTAATTTAGACCATAAAGATATAAAAAAAACATCACATAAGAAGGTGGCAAAAAGCTGGGAGATATTATACAAAAGCAAGATAGTGAAAAATTTGAGCAGACCTGGGATAGTGGATTAATACAGTGGCCTGTTAGACTTCTCTGGAACAATATGCAGTAGAAAGCACAAAACTCCTGCCAAACTGCATGTAAAGTGAGCAAGTTCTCTAAGAACTGTCCTAAGACTCAGAGCAAAAATATTTTATATTTCATGTTCAACAATCCAATGGACTTGACCTGTAGCTAACTGCAAACATGCAAGTGATGTCCTATTTCACACTCAGGAATACTATTTTTTCTACAGAATTATGTACAGTTTCTTCCAGTTTTTGCTTGATAGGCTTGATGAGAAGAGATAGAACAGGAATATTCACTGCCTCTCCTGCTCCATTGTTTTTCCTAGAGACACTTCTATGGTTTTATTTGAAACAAATATTGCATTCACATTTTCTGTGTGAAATTAATAGTAATGATAGGCTGACTGCTTACTCGTATCTAAACACTTTACATAAATTTCCAATCCAATCCTTGGTGATTAGGTAGTACCTGTACACCATAAAGACACACGCTTTCTGGAAAAATCACAAAAGCAATAAAAAGAGCAAGAGAATTATTATCATATAACTACAGAACTTCACAGCAAGAGTCACAAGCCACAGTCTGGTGGCAAAATAATGCAAGGAAAAAAATTGCAGAATGTAATGATAAAAGACAACAATTTGTACACATACACCAGAGTGGACCCACCTCCTTGCTTACCTGAATTGTGACAGTTAAAACTTAGTCATGTTTAGAGCTACCGTTGGAGTAGAATCCTGACTCCACAGCATGATTGGAGATAGTTGTGTATTATTTCAATAATACAAAACAGGTTTCTTCCTTGTTTGTATGCTTTCTGCATGTATTCACACTAATAATACTTTTGATAAAACCCCCCAGAAAGTAATCAACTTTAATAGCTCTTCTACAGCTAAAGCTGCACAACTGGGTGGCAAATACAAATAAGCTTTCTACAGCAAAACTTAAGTCTTCAAAAGAATTGTGAGAAAAAAAGATTACAGGTTTAGCATTGCTTCTGGGATAAAATGTATATTTGTGATAAATGTATCAAATCCCCTAAAAACTACAGCCATTGAAACTTCATATTTAGGCTGATTTGCTTTCCAAATCATATAGACAGCACAGTTGTGTACAATTTTTAAACAAGTACAACCACAGAGAAATGCTGAGAGATTTAAGAGAAATAAAAGCATGATCGGCTAGCTTGTAATCTTCTTTTCTCTTATTCTCCTCCCTATAGCTGCATTAAATTGCCTGTTGAGAACAATAACATATTTGTGCCTTTATAGGTAGAATGATTTGTATTATGTAAAGATTTGGCTAACAGAGTAAAGATGTATTCAAACTGAGCTGGATTACATGCTGTTAATAATTTTCTGGATGCTCTAGGGGACCCATAATTCTGGAGGAATAGAGATTAGCATTTGAATATATGCTTTGTAATACATCTCAAAGCAGACTTTTTTAATTTGGATTTTGTCATTTTTCTAGAACCACACTAACCAGAAATCAAATCACTGAAAGCATTTTGGAGGGAAAAGTATGTCACAACCAAGTTCTTATGTCCCACTCCCCCAAACACTAAAGAGTACACAGAAAAGCTGTCTTTTCCCAGCTCCCACACCATTTCAATAGTTTTCTTTAGAATGTCAGACTACCTAGAATATGTGATCAGGCTTGCAGTATTGTTCCATGAACGTTAAATAAAAAGAGGAACCCAACAAGCAAACCAGAACTTGTTCTGAGTTAAAGCTCAAGCTGTCTAGAAAGTTGGCTTTGCTGTGGGGTAGCTTCTGTTTCAGAAAGTAATGTTAAAATACATTATTTTAGCAAAATTAATAAAGTAGCTCAAATTGCAAAGAAGTATCCCTCAAAATATGATAGCATTTTTTGTTATTGAATATAAACTTCAGCATAAACAAGACTCCCATTTCACTGTTTTCATGAAACATTGAACTCTTTTGGTCATCATTTGCTAAACCTTGAAATCCTTTGTAAACTCTGTATGTCTTTTCATAATTTTTGAACACTTAGTACTTCAGAACAGTCTTAAAGTGTATGACTCTCTAATAAATATTATATTCTCAGACAAACTCAACTGGGAAGCAGACTGAAGTGTTTCTTATTTAATAAATTACTTTTCTTAGCATTATAAGGTTCACCTAGCAAGTACAGATTCACTGGACAAAATATACTTTTCATGACCTCTGGTCCTCAGTTATAATTAGTTGTCTGGTCCCAGTTGCTTACAGTGTAAACAAAGACTGACAAACCCACATTGGCTGCATGTATTTATTACATTACAGCCCAGCTGCCAATGTCTAACCATTCTAATAAAAAACTATTTTCTAAGGTTTATGTTTTATTGCATGTATGACTCCCTTATTGGTTAGCATTTTGGAGTTGTGGAAAAGGTTATGAATTTAGAAACTGACTGCATTCATATCATATTTAAAACTTAATGCTATTTTATTAAAGACATATGGGCCTCCAAAGTACACATATTAAATGTCATGTAAGAAAAGTAGCAGTCTAAATCATGGTCAAATTCATTTTTGACGTGACTCCTGAGGCTTCCCAAGATCTGAACTATTTCTTTGTAAATCTGGCAGTTTAACCACACTCATAAATCACTTTCAAAGCATATTATTTCTTAATTTTACTGCATTAGAGAGCATTTGGCCTACACAGTGAACTGTTTGTAACTGTTACATGAACAAAGATGTATATTTAGTCCTGTAATGTGTGAAAGAGAAAAAAAGATATTAATTTCACAATCCTGAATTTACTTCTTTTAACCCAAATGATACATTTCCTAATGAAATTTGCCAGAATAAGATACATAGGATAGTTTGCTGTACTGACGTAACAGAAAACTTGATCTCTTTCTGCTTCAAGCTCATAAATTAGCCACACAAAGGTAATAGTAATTTAGTCATTATCTCACAGGTTCTTTTACAAGAAAACAATGGTGGTTGGTGGTTTTCAAGCCCCATCAAGGTTGAAAGAAGAAATTAATCTTCTTTGGGACAAGGTACATGTGTTTACTAGATTCCTTGATACAATGACATTTGATACATTAGAACTGAAGTATAGCTTAAATGCATTTAAAAATTAAATGCACATCACTTAAGGACAGATTTCCTGCCTGTTAAAGTCTCAAAAAACCCTACCACTAAAACACATCGTTCACAGAACAGGTTTCAAATCAGTATAATTTTTGAAACATGATTGAAATTTTCTTAAATTATTTTTAGAGAAGTTTCTAATTACAGAATTAATTACAATTCATATGTTTTCCTATGTTTTCCTTGGATGGTCTGAATAACCAAGATAAATTAGGACAACAGTTTACCCCAAAAGCTTTATAATCTCACTAATTCCTTCAAAAAAACCCACCAGTTCTCAGTCAGAAATATTTTTTAGCTTTTTATCCATGCAATGAACCCCTCATTTTACCCTGAAAAATGGATCCACAAGTTGCCAAATTGTAAATGTTTTATGTCAGGTCCATTGTCTGCAAGATGGGCAAGATGATGTTAGTATCAGCTTCAACTAACATTCAGGAATTGGAACCAGAATCTGTTAATTCATTCTGATTTTTAGGGAGCAGATGAATCTGTGCTGCATCCATTTCCTTTGACCAAGGGAGCAGTTTTAGAAACTCATTCAGTGAAAAAGTTCAGGACTTCTAACAAAACATCCCTTTGGCCTATACATTTCTGGTAAGGGTGGAGACTAGGAGATAAATATTAGTTTTTCACTGAAAACAATTTTTTTTTTCCCTTATAAACCAGCTGCAAATTGGTCATGTTCTTAGTCATTAATGAAGAGAGAATGACTGATATGCTTGAGTTTTTAGGAGATGACCTCATCACTACCAGCCCTATCTGACTCTTGCACCACTCTCTGGTTGCTGTTAGTGCAGGGGAGGATTATTTTTATAATGCTCTGGTGTTCCTGACCTGCCAATATTTTGCAGCACACAATATTTCTTTTAGCACAACAGGAAAGGCATGATTCAGCTGCTTAAACACACACTTCTACTGCTGTTTTAGCCACTCTGCAGTATCCGGGCCCAGATACCCATGTAAGTTCAGAAAAACTTACATCTCCTACAGATCCTTATCTGCCATCCCTTAAAGGACCTGCTGTATATTTTAGGGTATCTGAAATGGCAGTAGGCTGCTATTTTTAGTAATTTACATTGTTTCCAAAGTGATTAGAAATATTAGTCAATACAAGGTGCATTCATTTTACCCTCCCTTTTGTTCCTGTCTTCTCAGTCCATCCACCTAATTTGACTATAGCAACACTAAAAAAAAAGAAATCTATCATTCATTTCACAGTAACATGCTATATGATGTGCTTGCATCACATTTTATGATGAAGTCATGGTTCTTTATCCTCTGATAAAATTTAGGCCTTCACACTTGAACTTGCAACCCACAGATCACTGTAGACTGTCCTTTTTGACCATAATTCCACTGATGTCAAAAGTAAACACAAGGAAGATAAAATCCACTTCTGTAGAATCAGGGACTACACTGTTATCACAAACAACAATAAAGATGTCATTGTGCAACCAAAAACATTTTGTTAATGACAAGCAAGACCAAAGAATACTAGTGGATTAACAATTTGCAGAGACTGACATGTTGAAGGCACTTTGTTTATTTACTACCTTGGTCTGGATATAGAGAATCACCTTTCTAAAAACCATGCAGTGTAACCTCTGAAAGGAAGGATGCCAAAGAATTTGGTTAAGTTAACGTAAAATACAACTCTGTTTACATCACAGTCTTCCAGATAGCATGTTGTTCCTTGCTGCAAGATATGCTACCGAGATCACAACAACAAATCATCTTTGTCTTAATTTGCAGTGGCCCTTCTGACCACATTTACCTCTAACAGCTGGTGAACTTTTCATGGGTCAGTGAAACAGTGAATCCAGGTCTTATCTTAACACAGCATCCATATACATTGCAGAGCCTGCTGTGAAAACTGTGTGACACCCAACCACAGTCAAAACAAGCAATAAATTTAAAATCAGCTATGACAGTTCTTTTCAACTTTTGAACCAGGTGCTTCGCATGTACAGAATCACAAGTAGACTCTATGGTAGTGGTAGTTTGCTACTGATTTTCTCTCTCAGAAATCTTTCTCTGATAAGTAGTTTTCAGAAAAAAAAAATTATAATTGGACCTTTGTTTCATTGCTAGAAATTAACATATATTCTAACCACCATGCTTAAGACTACTACTATTTCAATGGGAATAACCCATCAATTTGACTGAGAGTATAAGAGACATACAGTGTCTCAAAGTTCAGGAAAAAAAAGAACCACCTATAGGAACCTAAGAATAGACATAAGCTGGCCAAGAGTTTTGCCAATGCCATATTAAATGGTCATATTATGGCCAAATGTCATATTAAATACATAAAAAAAAAGCACCATATGAACAACTCCTATGCTTAACAGTGGTGTCATCTGGTAATGAGATCCATTGCATTAGTTTTTCTGAAAAGAGGAACTACAGAACAGTGCATTGAACTCTGCCTGTACTCCAACAGTGTTTCCACTTCCAAAAGAAAAACAAACAAAAGTTACAGGATAAAATTCTAGCCCTATTGATCCATTAAGAATCTAAACCAATGACGATCCTGCTCTCACGGTATTACATTTTGCTGAATGGCATTTTGTTAAGTAGACTGAATAGGCTGATCTCAATACAAAAGGCAGACCATACACGTGCAGCATCTAACAATTGAAGTTTCCATAGATATGAACCCACAAATGAAAATAAAATATAAAGTAAGAGACGTAATAAACAAGTTGTTATGATAGTTCCTTCAATTAAATGGATGCATTAATTATATACAGTGCCTATTGCCATTCATCAGAGAGTCTCTAAGTGCTGTACAAATACTAAGTCTCACAAAGGGATCAATATGCTCACTAATACTGAAAGACACACACTTTTCAGGTGTAAAGGAGCAGCTGGTTAACTAGCACACTGCAACATGACATAACAGTTTAGGGCAGAAGGTGGAAAAGAGAATGCCTTTAGTAAATTGAGACTGTAGAGAAATCCATAGAGGCAGAATGTAATCACCTGAACTGGATTCAGGCCAGAGCTCCATGGATAACACCCCTTCCTATCTGAAAAATGCATTGGGATCATTAATGGCTAAAATGACACTGGCTTCATGACAATCATATACTTTTTTTTAAAGGAATAATTTTAGGAAAAAGACATCACCTTTTTCATTCTGGATCTTTAATATTAATTAAGATACTGAAATGTAGTCCACGTAATACCTGCCCAAAGAACTGCATATACGAGGTAGTTGATATTTTTTAAGAACACTAGAACAAACATTGAAGAAGAGTCTTTCCCCCTAAACTAATACATATATGACCCACACCTGTCCATTCTTCCTTCTTGACAATTGGAATTACAGCAGGCCAGTTCCTTTGTTATTTCAGCAGCTGCATACTTGCGACTTAGTCCCCACTGTTTAAACTAATTGCTTTTCTCTCATTTACTGACTGAGGTTCTTTCTAATCATGTGACCTGTCTAATGTGTGAATACACAAAATAGAGCAGAAAAACCCAATCAACTTGCAGATTCAAGGATTGCATGGAAGTTTCTTACTTTCCAAACTCTTTGTATCTTAGAATCGCATCTTCAACTTTACTATCATAACTGGGTTTGCTTCTAATTTGGATACTGATTCTTCTCTTCCCTCTGTTAGCATTGGCTGCCTTTTCCCAAGCCAGTCTTTCAGTTTGGTTTAACATATCTGCCCTTGCAGTCACTTGAAGGCAGTTCTTTACCAACCAGCCTTAGCAGACGGCTCTAGATCCTCTTATTATTTTTTTTTTTTGCAACTTTTCCAGGAGCAAGAGCTTCCTCACATGATGCTCAAATTCACAGCTAGATCAAATTTATTGTTAACTTTCTTCACTTGGATAAGATGCTACGTAGCAAGTGCAACATTTGTCTGCTACAGATAACTTGAACCAAAGAATGGAGTCTATGGCTTTCCTTAAGATGCACGTTTAATTTGATAGATAAGCAAATGAAATGTAAAAGAAGCCATCACATATCACTAATTACTGAACTATTTCATCCAAAGACTCCATATGAGGCAAGATGCAGGCTACAGCAGCACTGCTTGTTGACCTGTATCCATATATAGTGTAACTTATGTTCACACATCCATATATCATTTACCACAATGTCTCACAGGTGTCTTCTATAGAACTTCATTACCCATTTGATGAACTACCAGCTTTCTGCTTATTAGTCTAGTATATACCTTTCCAGTCACATCCTTAAGCCTCTAATCACTTGTACAGTTAAAAAAATTAGATTTCCCATTTCGTAAAAATCTCACGTCACAATAATTTACCCTCCAAGAACCATGAGGTGTGATAGCAGATTTTATCTCTCAACATTGAATCAAGACATATGGGAACTAATTTTTTTTCTTTCTACAAAAACTGAGGACAGTCTTAGCAATCTTTTTAAAGTCTTCTGAACAAAGTATTCTTGAATTTATGAATATCACAGCTCAAATTCCATTTCTGTGTTCACTGCACTTCACAGCAAGTTCACACACACATACACATACCAAATAGACATCTATTATTGCAGTGTGATTATCAAGGAGGCATACAAAGGGGTATTCTCAAAGACATCCAAAAGTTTCTTCTAATCTTCTTTTCAACTAATTGAATAGTACAAATATTCAAGAATCTAAACTTCCAAATTAAAAAGAAAAAGAAAAAGAAAAAAAAGAAAAAAAAAGAAAAAGGAAAAGGAAAAGGAAAAGGAAAAGGAAAAGGAAAAGGAAAAGGAAAAGGAAAAGGAAAAGGAAAAGGNAAAAGGAAAAGGAAAAGGAAAAGGAAAAGGAAAAGGAAAAGGAAAAGGAAAAGGAAAAGGAAAGGGAAAGGGAAAGGGAAAGGAAAGGGAAAGGGAAAGGGAAAGGGAAAAGGGAAAAGGGAAAGGAAAAGGAAAAGGAAAAAAAAGAAAAAGAAAAAGAAAAAGAAAAAGTGGATCAGTATATCATAAAGGAATTGGAAAACAGAAGGAAAAACATAAGGTCATCTCAGTTCTCCAACACCTTGATCAGTTCATCACGTGGAGTTTCACAATGCTTTTGTTGTTTCTTCTGCCACATTAATCATCATAACTATTCCCTTGCAGGCCAAAAAAAGGCTTAGTTCAAGATGTCATGCCCAGTTTTAGAAAAGAAGTAAAAGCCACTGGTTTAGAAAAAAAATATGCAAGTGTTATTCACACATAATTATACCATAAATTTGTATACAGGTATGTTTGCTTACATCTGTTTTGGATCACGGCATTTGTTTAAGATAATGGGATTTTAAAAATGAAAACTTTTAAATTACTGAACTTAGCTCTGTCAAATGAGTTCTACCAAGAATCATATTTTTTTAAACTGCCAAAGTAATCATACATAAAAGCAATTCTGGGTTTTGTTTGTTTTTATTTTAATTATTTTTTCCTAATTTTGATGAGTCGTTAAGGGATTATGAGTCAAGCATGTTATGGACTCTTGCTTCAAATACTTAAATTTTCCAAAAAGCAAAATGGATGCTTCAATGGGCTACATAGTAGCATGATTGCCTCAATGTCCTTGAAGTAAATATTATTTACTGCATCACAGTCTAGGTTAGAGTCTTAAATTCATGTCCTTTGTTTTAGGATGTGAAACTTTGACATGTGGACAATAAGAACCCCAAAAATGTAGAAGCTCTCTCAAAGAGGTATCTTATTAGCTAGCAATTCAACATAATGATTCTTTACACTTTAAAAGCCCTTTACTCTGCATCTACTCCAAATGCTGTAAGTTTATAAACCAAGATGTCTACACAATGGTGATGGTAAAAAGGGAAAAAAAAAAAAAGTTAGCAACGCAGATATTCTCTGAAATTTTACCTGTCTCCTTTTGTCTAGTTTTTAAAACCAGCCCCATTTTCCTAATTTACAAAGGGGGCAAAAAGGTCCATGAGATACATTAGTAAAAATGTCTTGCTTAAATTCATGTAAGCAGATAGAACACATCTACTCAAGAAAAATATGATTCTTCTTAAATAGTAAGGCACAAAAATTACTAAAATCATTCCTCATGCCTCATCTGATTTTAATAGAAGCATATATCAGCACTGGTCACTTAGATAATGAGCTTCTCCTATGAGCTTAAACACCAGAATACTGCCAGTAACCTGAAAGCAACACTGTAGACTTTATCTCACCTTATTTCTTAAATGATCCTGCCTAAATATTTACTCTTTCTATCATAATAAAATTATCTCCCTCTACCCTCCAAGTAATTGTGTGAGCATGAATCACATACATTCATCATGTGGAATTCAGATATTAGACTTGCCTTCCTACTTCAGTCTCTCCATCTTAGTTCCTTAGATAACAAATGCTACATCAGGTTTCATAATTATAACTTCTGATGAAAACAATGTATCTGAGGGTGAAAAACAAATCAAAAAATTCAGAACACCTGTACTGCCATCTTTTGTTGTACAGAGTTCCCTTTATACCCAATTGCAAGCAGAATAACTCCACATAATATTAAGTCTGTTACTTGGAAGTATATCCATGGATACCCACCAATGACTTGGTCTTACAGGCTGCAAGACTGTTACTGGTGACCAAATGCATGCTGCTTGTTTTTGCCACCATAAATAAAACTGATGAAAATGTTAACCTTAAAAATTCAGTAAGTCACAAAATATTTATTGGGAAGAGGGGCTGCAAAATACTGGGAAATATATGCATTATATAAAAGCAAGTGCGCTGACCCAGTATTCAGTAATTAAATTTATATTTAACGAGACTTATGACAGTGTGTATCTATTCATTGCAACACACTTTAGATATAATGGATATATGCAGATTTTATCATCTAGATTAAATGATCATGAATACAGACATTTAAAATATGAAATTATGTCCTTTGATACATCATAATTTCATTTTTTAAATTTATATCATATGCAATGTAAAAATGTGGAGTCATAAAATATTTTCTCAAATTACTTTCTGCTTTGCATCTCTAAGTTTTAAAAATGAAACAGTTGGGAGCACAATTCATATACCTATAAACCAAAGAAGGGTACAGTTTTAAATAATTATGTCAAGAAATGACAACTGTACTCTTTGTAGAAGCAGAGATGAATAATTACAAAGCTGGGACATAATTAAGCAATTTTGACTGTCGTATTCTTGAGCTGTCTTTCTGATGTGAAATGCTGTCATGCCCAGAAACACACTTCACACTGGACAGGCATCTTCCACTTTGATCTACACTTGTGCCAGTGAAATGAGGTCATGATCTGGTCATTAAAACAAGGCTTCCTCATCTGGCTCAATGCCTCTTATCCAGCCAGACTTATCCAACCCTTATTAAAAGCAGGCATGATACAATGTTCAATATTTTGACAAAAGAAAACATAAACATCACAGAATAATGAAGTTTAGCTCACTTTTACAGTGAGAAGGAACACTGCATTGTAACATTGTAACATGTTTTCTAATAAATGACTGTATCTTTCCATAAGACAGTCATATCACAAACAGATGCATTTTCAACAAAGGATGAAATGAAGCAAAGCACAAGAAAGTGCGGTGTTCTGTTAAAAAAAAATCAGGAAAAATGAAAGTAAAAAATTTATACAAAATAAAATATTTATGACTTAGTGATGACTGGTGATTGCTAGATACTTTTGCATTTGAGTAAACACAAGCTACTCAGATGGAAATTTCTTGCTTTTATTCTCATTTTGTGTATTTTTTTCTTGGTGGGGTGTTTTGCTCTCCCAAGTATTTTATGTCAAGACTAAAATGAAAACAACTCCCCACATCACAGCCTCTTTAGATCATCAGTTTGCCTTTTATGCTGAATAAGCCATACCATCTCCTGCTTATCATAATGGGGGGAAAAAAACCTTTTAGTTTGGTTTTTTTTTCTGAAAAAGCAGGTCTGATAGGCTCACTGTTTTTGCTACATTTGGCAGAAGATTTTTATATGGCATCTGCCAACATAAAAACTAATCACTCCATCTCCTTTCCTGGCAAGCATAGGCTGACACAGTGGCTCCTACCTCAGGTGAAAAGAAAAAAAAATTACTATTGGGAAGTTCACTGTGATCAAGGTATTATAGCCCTAGGTCAACTGACTAAGGAGTTTTTCTGATGACCAAATACTGAGTTTTTCTGATCACCAATACTGGATGTGCTGCAATGCTTCTCTCAGTTTTGATCAAAGTGTAACCTCTAACTAGTTTCGGAATGCTTAAAATGTACCACCACCACCTGTCTGTTAAAGCTGCCTGAAGGTGGTCGAAAAATCTCGACAACTATATGGGAGGGGAATTGATGAAGAGAAAACACAAGATCCAGGAAATCTGAAGGCTAAAGAATAAAAACACATTATGTATTCAATGTACGACATATGACAGAATTTGAAAGTACAGATATTGGGCACATCATCTTTGTGGTATATAGAGGAATTCTGCTTGTTATGGTCTTTGAGTACAGCTGTCAATAGCTGTATACATACACATCTGCATCTGAAAACATATGCAGAGAGGACTCTATGAGTGTTCTCAAACATAGAGTTTGCATGCAGATGTACTACAAGCATGAATACCCTAGGAAACAAGCACGAATTCAAAACAATTTGGAGAGCTTTATAATACCTGTTCTGCATCTAATTTAATATTTATTTTAAATTAGCAATTTCTGTAATATGTATATAATATTATATGATGAGGGTAATTGTGTAGTAAGAAGCATTAATTCATGCCATGAAAATCATTTACAATGATTTTACCATCAGTAATTTGTACTGAACTATTTATAAATGAGAAAAAAGTCAACTCTTTAGGAAGGCAACAACAATGGTAAATTGGAGGCTTCTGCAAATGTGCTGAAATAAATGTATGGTTTATCATAAGACTTAGTGAGTAAATAATTCAAAACTATACAAAAGGTTCAATTGTAGACATAAAAGATAAACATGTTATCCCTAAATTTGTGAGGTAATTTATCCTTAGCTATTGACTTAAAAAGAGGTTTCATCCAGAAAAGTAGCTTTAAATTTGAGAGACACTTTTTTCTTCTCTTGCACTATTAAGTTGATTACAATTCACAGACTAGGCCTTAAATGAAAAATGTAATTGTTAGCAAAATTAAATAAACACTTCACCAGAACTAAAATCTGATAAGAAGAACTGTAAAAGAAGATGACATATGTGTGCTATACCTAACACAATTCAGCTTTTGCATTTGGCCAGACTCAAAGATGGTTTGCTGTGAATAAGTTATACAAAACAGCTTAGAATAAATTATTTCATTTATTACATATGTGAAACTGAAGTAACTAAAGGCAGTGGTAAACAATATATTGAAGCAATGCTTGTATCAGAACTGTTAACATTTTAGTAGTTATAAATGAATTAGTCTGAAAAAATTTGTAATGCACTGCAATTGTACTTATGATAATACATTTATCCAGCAACACTCTTTTGCTACCAAACAGTGCATTTCCATAACTGCTTATTATTCAGCATTATTGGAAATCTGCAGTAAATTATTGATGGTATATTTTAGAGAAGAAAACAGCAAACAGAAAGCAAGTAGATTGAAAACTTGGGTGGAGTTTTAAGAAAGATCTGCAGCACTAAAGGACTCTGCACTCAGATTGCTGTTACTGTATATTGATCAACAAAGAAGGCAAAGTGGAGAATTCACATTTGCGTTCTGATAGCTTCAGCACCGTACCCAGAGTTTATGCAAGTGGTATTAAATGCTCAGATACTGAAACTGTCTCTCTGATGTTGTCAATGCTTATTAGCAAGATACCACATTCAGTAACATCATACAAAATTAGAATCAACTGGTCCACTAAAAGCCAGTAAACACCATAGGTGTGTGCTCTGCAATAGACATTTGAGTTTAACATACAAGGCAGGGGACAGCTTGTCAGAAAAATTGCATTCTTTCACGAAAAGTACATCACACAGGTTACACATCCTTGGACAGGGTAAAACTATTCTTTTAAGCTCAGTGACACATATTAGTTACTTTGTTATATGAAACAGAAGTTAAAAGCAGAAATTTGATAACATAGCCACATCCCAGTAAACGGATGTAACTGTAAATTTTTATATTAAAACACAGAAAAATAACTAAGGCTTTTGTCTCTCACCTAACCACATGTGTCAATCCTTACATTTGAAGGGTTTCACCTGTTACTTTAGCAAGAGACACAGCCAGGCTTTTGGAGTTATTTTTAAATGGTGTAAATGAATCATATTATTGTTACGACTTCCATTTACTCTCCTACCTTAGCATCCTTGGGCTTAACCACTTTCATGAAGGCACCTCTTACCAAGGCTTCCTCTCTCTCCCTCCTGGTTACTTTCCGAGTATCAAGAAATTTCAGGTTCGTCAATTTATGCAGGACAAAATATCTGAGAGATGTCAAAATGCACACAGTTAAAATCCAGTAATAAAAAAAGACATACTTACAGACTAAATGACTAAAATTAACAGCAATAAACAACAGCCTTTGTTTTCTCTCTCAGTTCACCTTTTTCATGCAATATATCTTAAGTAAAAAGTTATAATACTTTACTCTCTCAAATGAAGCTTGTTGTAAACTGCCCCAAAAAATTTAATACTGGGTGGATCAAGCACAGTTATCACCATGGACATGTATGCTCTCTATAGACTTTGGTGAGGTATAAAGCATATCAAGAAATAGGAAATTGTTTTGAACTGCCTGTTTGGGAAAAGGAATTTTGAGTGATATGAAAGATTCCATCTCACATTGCAGGGGAAAATCAATCTGAGAAATGGGAAACTGCCTGCTATCTTCTCTGAAAGAGTTCTTAGAAAACATTCTTTTTCCAACACTTCAGATTTTTTTTATATATTCCTAAAAACACAATAATCATCAACAGTAGAGACACGTGAACAGCAAATCAGGGAGGGGTATAATTTGTCTTCTACCATACATGCTAAGCCACCATCCTTTGCCTTGAAAGGACTGTATGTCAGTGTTCAAAACTCTTAACATTAAAAGAAAGAATTTGTAAAGAAAAAGCACGGAGCGTTTTTCTGGGTCTCTTCGTTCCAGGCCTACATTTTGACAAAGTCATAATTTGGAAGGAGGATTCCAATTTGGTCCTGCCAGAGAGACAAGGTGTCCTTATGGCATATAGATCCCAGCTCAGGATTAAGTGCAGAAGCACAGAGGAAGAGACTATTTATAGGAAACATATTTTAAGAATTCAAAGTTCTTATTAGGATTCATCAGTACTATATTCTATTTATCATTTTTACTCAAAAGACAGCAGCTTTTTAGCTTCAGAGAAGTAGTATTGGCTCCTCACTTGCAGAGGGAGAGAACATGGCAGATCAAAACCAAAGTAAGGCACAACCATGGCAAATCCAAATATCTAACCACCTCAAGTACATGTAATTTGCATTTAGTCAACCAAATGTGAAGCAAACACTGCAAAGTGAGGGAAGTGTCAGACTTTTCCTGGCAGGGGATAGAAAGGTGATTGATAATGTTCCCCATGCCTAGCTGTTTTCATAAAACTCCAGTCAGTCAGAGAGCTCCTAATCATACCAATCCCTTCTGGCAATGGGAGGAAGAAATCAAAGTAGTACAAAACTGCATAACATTTTGAAAGAGAATAACACACAAAAAAAAATTGTTTTAAAAGGTAAAAGTTTATCTCATAATACTGTTGTCAAGAACAGATAAACGTGAAAAAGACTGTAACGCTCCCCCTTCTAAAACCAAGCAAAATATAATGGTGCAAATAAACCTTTCCATCAAGTACACCATTCCTCTGAGGCAACAGCTTCATAAATTGTTAACAAGTGAACTGGAAATGCTCAGTTCTTAAATGTGAATCCTCAATCTATGGCTTTCAATTATATCAGCAGAAGAAAAAGAGAGTCACTTTACTAAACAGAAGTTCTCCTAAGACCATTTTTTAAACAACAGCTACAGATCTGAGACAGACACGTTCTCAGATTCATTCCAGCTTTCCTGGCTGCCCTTCCAGTCCTCCCTGGCATTTTGCTGGCCCTTATCTTTCAGTGGAGGAGAACCTATCCATCTTGCGTTACTGGCAGAAAAGCTCTGATGACAACAGATTCTTTCAAATGAAGACATGCACAGAAAGAAACAATATGTCAAGAGTGAAGAAGAGTGAAGCTAAAAATGAGTAAAGACACCCACTAAGTGTAGGGTGAGAAAAGATGAATATTCAGGTGAAGAAAACATCGGTATTAGAAAATCAGCAAATGTTTAATGATGGAATGAAATATGCCATTGAAAAGCAGGCTGCAACAAAAATGACAACAGATTAAGACAGCACTGTCATCTATGCTGACTTTGGATCACAGCCCTAATGTCAGTCTCTCAATCATTTCAAAAAAGCTTAAAATTATAATAGCATTCCTTGATACAAATGTATTTTTGTATTTTTAAGCCATACTGATTGCATTTCAAAAAACAGAATTAGCACTAGTACTTGTCAATTCCAGAAACAAAACCAAAAAACCCTACCCACACAAATTAAACAGCAAACTACACAAGTCACAGGTTTGGGGTTGATTTTTTTTTTAAACTTGCACTTCTTAAGGAAGCAAAGGTTATCCCACTAGTAGAAGGAAGGTACATTAGTAATTAATTATTTTAAAAGGTGATTAAAAATACAATCCCATTTATTCATATTCCTTTTACTAAATATGGAATAAGAAGTTTCTATGTGATTTGAAAATAATATGATTCATTTTTATTAAAAGGCTGAGGAAAAACACTGAGCTTCCCAGATATATTTTAGCTAGAAATATGAAGACGCAGCTTTAATCTAAATGTAACATAAGTTTGCCATAAAAAAATACAGGAAAGGGTTACCAAAGCCTGGGAATGAACACTCTACAATATCAATTCAACCCTTGTAAATTTAATCCAGGGTTATTTGTTGCCCAAAATCTCTTTACTGTGATGTATGACTTAGTTACTAAGGTTATCACAGTAGTATCCTAAAGTTGCATAGTACATAAAACATTTCAGTTAACAATGCAGGGAGGTTAACTCCCACAGATAACCTACTATCAGAGGGTTAGACCAGATGACATGCCTCTGTCAGCTTTCAGGAGCTATTGATGGTTCAATCAGTTTGTTTTGAAGGTAAAGTACAACAAAAGGGCACTAAACTTATTCAAACTGTCAACAGGGACTATGGAATGTTGCTTGCAGGTAAGTAATTTTGGGTATTTTAAGACTATTATCAAACACCAATGGCTGCAGAAAAAGACAGCTACTAATAACACAGAAAGCAGCCATCATAAAATACTTTGTGGCAGGTACTGAGACCCATAAATTTTCTGACACATTGCACCTGTTTTAGACTTACAAAACACTAGTTAAAAGAATACTGCTTAAGGAAGAAAGATTCATCTAAATTTTACATTATAAGTTTAGAAAGGTTTATTTTAGGTTAGAAGTTGGAGGGGCAGGGTCTCTCTGTCCCCTCTTTTTTTCTTAGTAGTTTTGAAATTTAGTACTGCTCCATGTGTTCTGAGACTGCTGTTACCAGCTTTTAAAATCTTTGCAGTGGCGTGAAAAAAGGTTAATATCTTCAGTGATGAGGATAAAAGTGAGCTTCAGAGAAAGAAAAATAAAAATCAGGTAGACCAGAAAGGTGCTTAGAAAACATTGCCTGTAAACTGATCTTCTAATTCATAACGGATTAAAGAAATTAATTATGTAAGTAAGTAAAGTTGCACCTTCTTTTGCTCAGAATCATCTCTCCCACCTTGATTCCCAGTGCCAAGAGGCCAATGAAAATAAGCTCATAACAAATATTCATCAAACACGAAAAGGAACTCTCAGAGATGTAAAAAGACCAGAGAATATCATATTTCTTGTTATTTCCATCTTAGTTAAGTGAAAATGACAATAAAGCTTAACAACTCATTTACCAATTTAGTAAATGCTGCATGTGATAAGCATTATTTTAAGAGTTTTTACATAGACTTGCCAAGATATTGGAAAAGAGGGACAGGCTTGAGTGGACATTTGCAAAGGAATGCAGTGAGCTTGGGATTCAGCTGCTATTGACATTGGCAGAAGCTCGATGGGGCAAAGCCTTCCTTTGAAGAAACATGCTGGCATTCAGAAAGGCACATAACAAAGACAGCTTTGAGATCAACTATTGCTATTTATTAAACAATACATGACTAACTTTTATATAAAGAAATACCGTCTTTGATACTGACTCACTCTACAGCCTTAACAAATCACAGACTTGTCATCTTAACTCTGCCTTACAAAGAGGGAAACTAAGTCTTATCAGTTACCTTGCAGGCATATTCTATGTATGATTCTAGTTCTCTACTGTGTAACAATCACTACTTAAACACATAGTCCTTGGGTTATCCCCTCTTCCCCTCCAAAAAAAAGAAATCACTGAAGGTTCACACCTTATGAGACTTTTACAGGGGAAGTAAAAGAAAATTTGTGTTCCTTAAAGGATCACATGGAAGAAAAGAAAAAATCTATTTGAAGCATTTACAAGAAATTTGTCAGTCCTGATCCAAAACTTCCAAATCAACCATTTATTTTTGCTAAATAGATCCTGTAAAATTTCAGTCTGATCTATGTCTTTTTTCAGTAGCCATTTAGGTTCTAACATAAAAATTGCTTCTGTTTTAATGAGCTTTGGTACTCCACCTCTAGCTACTATCAATCAGTTCTAGAAAAATTTCATTCTAGAGCTGTGAACATCATAACTACAACAAAAAAAACCCAGGGAGTCACATAATATCATACCATCTAAGGGTCTCAATTAACTCATCACCTCCCTTTGTAAAGCAGATAAGCTGTTGAACATGGTTGGCCTTCTGAAACTACAGGCCACATTATAGGAAAATTTCAAAAGTGGCAAAAAATTACTTGGGGAATGAACTGTTTGGGTTCTTTTCTTCTTCCTCTGCTACAAGAAAAGTATAATATATTTGTATATGCTAACATTTCAGAAAAAAATAACTATTCCACTGAACCTTTAATGAAACACTATGGTAAGAACTAGATTCTGTATAGTCTTTCAATTTTTACTTTTATTACCAAAAGCTGGAATATAAAACTGTACTATACGCATCAATATTTAAATTTTAAAAACTAAATTTATCTGGAATGAAAAATTGAGAAATATTTGGCCAGAAGAATGCAGAAATATCTAGCTCTTCCTGTATCATAACACCAACATGCTCTTTGTTTCAGAAAGTGTTTACTTTCATTTTTCTATTTTCTGTGCTATTATATTTCCTTTCCTTGACAACCATAGAACATAAAAATAATATACTTATTTCAAA
Organism: Lepidothrix coronata; assembly: GCF_001604755.1. Lineage (NCBI taxonomy): Eukaryota > Metazoa > Chordata > Aves > Passeriformes > Pipridae > Lepidothrix > Lepidothrix coronata. The sequence goes on from NW_016690197.1 coordinate 6,294,874, forward strand.
CTTTGAAGGGCTGATTATGCTCTCAGTTACATTACTGTAAACTAGAAAAAAATAAATAACCTAAAGTTGGCAAAGTTAGATCAGTTTTCAAAAGGGAGAGACAAAAACAAAAATCAGAAGGATTGAACAATGAGTGAGACTGATTATCTTCTGTAACTGTTTCTTCTGCCCCCTCCAAAAGGTTTACCCCTCTACCCCCACCAAACAGCTTATAGCTGGCTACAGAATTCTCATGTGCAATGAAAAATCTTCTTTAATATACAGATAAGGAAGACAGGTCATAAACTTAAACCAGCACCTTTCAGAAGTGAGGGCACGATGTTGGCATGAGGTGCATTAGAGGATCATGTAAGACCCTGTGCAGCCTTGGCACTGTTCGGTGATGATCATATAGTTCTGAGGGACTCACAAGTCACTCAGAAATCCAGATCACCTCCTAATATTTTAATACCTTCTCCTTTTCTTCAGTGTAGCAAACAACTCTATGAATTAGAAAAATATCTCTCTATTTGTGTAACAATAATTAGAGTTATGTCTAAACTTATTGTGTTAGTATGGACAAATTGGGTACTACGGACTTCAATTTACTGGCTGAATAAAAACATCATAATTGTTCTTGCTCATGAACCCTCACAGTGGATAGTCTCAGATAGAAGTTGTGTGGTCATTTGATGTCTATCACATATAGATTTTTTCCTACCAGGTACCAGTGAAATGACAAGACTTCAGACAAATAGTGAAGCAACACAGATTCATAGATTATACAGATGTAAGGGAATATCCTAATCATCTAATTAAGTACATAAAAAATATGTACAGAACTATCAGACTGCAATCCCTCCTGCTAAAAGAGAGCCTCAACAGTAATTCACTGGTATTGATCAGGTATATAAGCATTATTTTCATTACTGAGCAAGGACTTCTAGTCTCCTATTGCTTCTTGAGTATGCATTTATATCACCATCCAAATTCAATAGCAAGACTATTTAAAATAGAAAAGTTCTGTATCAATTTTTAAAATAAACAATAAAACAAAACCACAATAAAACGAAAGAAAACTGCAAGAACACTGAAAATGCTAAGTATTTCTAAGTATTTATGAGAAATAGCGTTTCTCACAATCAAAACTGTGGGATGAGAATAGTTGATTTAGCTTGAAAAGTTAATCTGTACAAAATGCATGCACTTCCTTTCTAGCTGTTATATCTTAAGAGGACTTCATAAGGTTATCATCATTTGCTCCCCCTGCCGAAGATAGCATATCTAGTACATGTACTTTTAAGCTAATTTAAAATAAACTCAGGCATTTGTTTCCACTTGCCCTTGTTTCCATGTCAACAGCATTTAATGAATGCATCATTCCAGGAAATGTCAATAAGGAGTAAAGAGGAATGACCAAGCACTGAAAACTTCACACATGGCATGAATTCTTCACAATCATATCGCTTTAATGAAAATAGGTGAGGTCACCTGCAGCATTCACAACTGCTTTGTAATACATTCTGACCCAGATGATTTTTCACAGTTCAGTAACACCACGTTTGAAGTTTTCAGTGCAAACAATACACCCACAGGACTGACCAAATGCAGTACAACAGAAGCAACCAGCAATTACTGTGTTGACTTCTGTTACTTTGATCTCCGGGTCATGACCTTTGTTTTCACGCAATCTTCAAAGCAGAGATTGTAGACTAGGTTATTTTAGAGGACACACTGTTTTGCAAGCTATTTTTCTGTGATCCTTGCTTCCTATTTGAGCCAAAAGCTTTTAAAATTTTCCTATCACCGTTACATTTCAGTTACTCTACTTTCCCTTTCCCTTACCACCAAGATATGCTTTTACAAAATATTAACACCCAAATACAGAAAGCTTAAAAAAATAAGATAAAAACTAAGAACTTACAGAGTTATTTTTTTAATAGAAAGAAACTAAAGCCATTTTACAGTGATGGAAAAAAAAAGTAAGTTTTTAAAATTAACCAAACAAATTTGCTCATAAAAATACCACAGAAGGGAACTTTCCATTTTCTTTTCCTGTCCAAGAAAAATTCCAGTAACTTAGAAATGTTTTCATCAATTTGTTCTCCTAGAAATTTAAAAGGTAAGGAGAAGTAGCAGGGATGCTTTTCTTTTTCCCTAAAAAATTTCCCATTCAAAAGTAATATGGTTCTTACAAGAAAACCCCAAAACCTACTTTGAGAAAAAAAGCACAATAATGTTTTACTATAAAAGGTACTGTTAATGAAAGAATAGGGAAAAGCTTTAGTAATTAAATTATATAAATGATATACCAATGGATTACTTGAGGAACTAGACTGGAATTTCTTGACAAAAAGCATAGTTTTCTATATTTTCTAAGTATTTATGAAAAAACCTAATTATTTTTAATATATGCAATATTACTTTTAACCTCCATTGCTAAGATCACTATGAACAACTGGACCTTAAGTTTTGTAAAAGATATTTTCCACATTTCTTTAAGATTGAGATTTTGGGGGGTTTACAGATCTTTTCAGTTTGTTGGATTGAGAAGATTAAGCAAAGCTTTGATTTCTTGCACCTTTCTCTTTCTGGTTTAGGAATTAAATAGCCTGAACTCTAATTGAACTCCGTAGGAACAAAATTAAAGCTCAATGAAAAATGAAGCTGTGGTTCTAATGGTCACTGCAAAAATTTACAAAAAGAAGTTCCCATTCAGAACAAAACAAAGCCAGCTGAAGTTATGGTAGAGCACAGTGTTTACATAATTCAAGTTCACTGAAATCCAATCTTTTGATGCTTTCTGGCAAATTTCTCAAAAAAACTCTTATGAAAAAAAGCTATTTCAAACCATTAGAAAAATGCTGTAACTGGAAGAAAAAGTTGTCCAAGATGCTTCAGAATGTGTATTCAAAACTCTGAATTAGCTCTTCAGAGTAAAATTACAAGAGTACTTTTAATCAGTTCCATCATGTAGGTGAATATATGTTCCCCTAAAGACAGGTAGGTAGGTAGATAGATAGACAGAAAAACAGATAGATACTGGATCCATGCTTTTGGGTTATGAATCTAATGTTGTCTAGCAAACACATTTCATATAATGCAACAAATAATAATGGAAAAGGATCAGGAAGCTTTCACTAGAGCAGCAGAACCATAAATCATTCAACTAATTAGAAGCCCATTCTTCTTTATTAACAGAACTTCAATTAACCTAGCTTATATGGAAAAAAATACCCAGAGTTTTGAAAAATTGAGAGGAAAGAGAATGGAAGCAATGTTGCAGTTTCCAGCAGATACATAAATAGAATCACTTCACACTTTGACATGGTGGTTTGCCATGACATGACCTAAAACTACCTTGACCTCTCTGAAATCAACATTTTTGCATTGAAATGAAACAAGAGACATGCTTGTTTTGATGTATGGCTGTGTGACATATTATAAATATTACATCACATAACCACAGAGGATGTCAATCAATAAAGAATTTTTTCAGAGAGCACTAAATGAACCATGGGTTCTTGCCTCTGAATGGCTCCTTTAACGTACTACTTTTGCTTAAATGATTAATAGGAGACATATTGTCAGAAAACATACTTAAAGTGAAAAACAGTAAACTGTAGAAATATCATTCATTTTTTAAGCAATTTTCTAGTGCACGTCACATAAATTTACATAGAGACAGCACTATTATATTCTCATAAGCTGGATAGTAGGCATACCTTCCACTTAAGTGTGAATGCAATGAGAAGATATTTTATTAAATTTAGGCTGTTCTACTTTGTGAAAACCAAAATACTACAAGCTAAACTTGGATTCAAAAGTGGAATTATTAAACGGTGAAAGTCTGACAACAAAGAAATCCTTCTCAAAAATTTGAAACAAACTAAAAATTATATGCTTATTTGGGACAGCTGTGCTGATGTTTCAAAGTACAGCATTTCCTAGAGCATTGAATTCAAGACACTTCCCAATAAACCTGCTTATATTGTTCTGTATTAGCTCCTACAGCAGAGTTTAGAGTACATGAAGATAAAATCAGAGTTTTATTATAGAAGTCTGAATACTGCAGGTGATTTGCTAATAAAAAGCAAGCTCAGGCTCTGCAAGGTTGGCAGCCTGGTTGTACTGCTTGCTTCCGACTTGCCTCTGACTGCCATTTTCAACCAATGTGAAAAATGCCAGCACACAAAGACTGAAATAATGTTTCAGATGTGAGCAAGGAAAAATACCTCCAATGACCTTTTTTTTCTTCATAATCAATGTCTCCTTGCCTAAAGGTTACATCTATTAAAATTATGTCACTTAGCAGATATTCTGTAAGTTTTGGATCTATAGTCATAATCATTATCAGTCAAAACTATTTCTACTTTTTTTTTTCAAAAAACAACCATTGTAATTTTTAGCAACATTTCAGTTGGATCAGTTGTACTTACATATTTTATCAGGCTTTCATATTAAATTTCAGAGGACCTTTTGTGTAATCTAGCTCATTAAAATTACATTATAGATATAGTTTGGAGTTTTTTAATTGGAATCTAACTGCTCTGAGTAAGGCAGCACAATAGAGGAGGAGTCCTTCTGTATTAATAGTGCCTTGATAACTACAGTAGAAGCAACTCAGCACCATATCAAATATGAGTAGAAGACAATGCAACCGGCTATCTCAGTGTAGTGATTTTTCTTTTTATTGCCTGTCACCCTTAGTGTATGTGAATGTTGCCTTATCTTGGCCTTAAAGAAGGAAATGCTGTGAGTAGGGGCATATGAACACCCACATTCAGGAAATCCTGTGCACACCTGCTCAACTCTAACATGTGCTATACAGCACTGAAATATTTCTTTAAATAGGGTTCCTGAGAGTGATCTCACTGAAATGGGGTTACTCAAATTCCCAAGTGTTTCATGGCAGAATATGTGACATTGCTTTCGGAAAAGCATAAATGATTGTTTGAGACTCTGGGCTGACTTTAGTACAATATTTTTCCAGTAGTAAAACAAAACTGACATGTCTTATTACATCTACAAGCAAAAACACTAACCTGTACCTCTGGTAGTCATCCTCATCCTTTTCTTTGCAGACCAGTTCATTTGGGCAAGCAATGTTTCCAAGCAAACTGAGATACTGTAGTGAGGGCACAACTTCAGCCAAATGGTCCAAAAGGCTTTCTAATTCTGTTATGTGTCAGAGGTTGTGGGTTAAGGATTCAATGACATTAATGAAAAAAGCATTTAGAGTTGCATCACTGCTGATTTAAACATACATTTCAATAACTGACAATCAAATTTAGTATGGCATTCAGGAAAATGTCACATTAATTGTTCCAAGGGCAAACAGGGATAAACTTCAGTCAGTTTTTTGGCATGGAATGAAAGAATTGGGCTGTTTTGTCATTCTTTTCTCCTCCTTTCTTTCCTAGGTGGTTCACTACAAAACATTAAAACTTTGACAAAATGATGGATGCTGTGTGGTAAAATGGCTAGCAATTGCTGGAGCCATGAAACTTTTCCAGCATGGAAACAAACAGTTAGTTTCACAGCACATTCATCACTAATATATTCAGTCCACTGGAAAATGAGTTTAAAAAAAAAAAAAAGAAAAAGAAAAAGAAAAAATCAAACCACAACAACCCACTTCACTCCCAGCATATAAATGCTTTGAGTGTCACAGGAACACATTAGTAACCACTCAATTAGTATAAGTCAATTAATGCTTCACTAAGTGCAACTTAAACACTTCAGTGTTACAATTATTTTGTATATGAAGCTTTAAAGACTTGGAAAGTATAATTTTTTGCATTACAATAGCCTTATATTTTGATGTTCGTGAAGCTTTTTAACTTAACTATATTCCTTGGAACATAAATAAGGATGATACAATTATTATTGTAAACCTTCATGAAACAAACAAGCAAACAAAGGTTAAACTATTTTTAACCACTGCAATACTGGAGATTACACCTTAGGTTTAAGCATAACAATATTCAACCATTTGCACACCGTCAATTAATCAAATAAATTATTTTGTTAGAGCTTAGTTTGACAGTCTCTAAGACTCAAACTATACATTCTTATTTACTTCAATTTACATACAAAGATATAGGTGTGATTCTCAAAAAATATGCCATGTATATGTGTGTAAAAAGTTTCCAATATATAAAAATCAACTGACTTAGACAAGAGTAATAATTGTTCAAAACCATTAAAGGACATTTCATTGTTCTGTTTTTATCCTCTCCTTCTGTTAGAGACCACAACTATTGTCACAACTTTTGTTTTAAATTCTCAGCCCACTTGCGTTGCTATTATTTATACTTGATTTATGTGTTTCTGTTATCTTTGTTATTTTTGGCTGATGGAATTTACTTTATTTCTCACCCCAATATCTTAAGGGCAGCAAAAGCAATACAAAATGGAAACAGCAGCTTTGTTGTTAAAATTGTGGTCTTCCTTTCATAAGCCTGAAATTTTATTTTATTTTCAAACACACATGAAGATCATACCAACAATAACTGATTTTCATCTACTAAAATCAATGTATCTACACTCACAGTTAATGTTCTGTCCCTTAAGGTCCAAGGAATCATAATCAAATATTCTCCATGAGTAAGAAAAATGAGAGTTTGAAATAAGTTCTATGAATTCATCAAAAAGGTAAAAATGCTAACTTTTAATTCGGCAAAGCCACATTTTAGAATGCTACATGCCAGCAAGTAATCTACCAGACCCTTAGAAACATTATCTTTTTGTAGCATCATATGATACAGGTCTTTGTGAGCTGGGTGAATTATCGATCAAAATTTGGTGCTAAATGTCATACCTGGACCTCAAGCTCACACATAAACTTTTTCATGGCTCTTTCAGGAAGTATGTGACTGTGATAGGAAGCTCACAAACTGTTTTTCCACAGATGTTCAAGGGAAAAGCTTTTTAAAAGTTTCCTAAGACTGTTAGAGAAGTGCTTGAATCTGGCACCTGCCCTCAGCCAGGAGAAACACTTAATTTCTCACAGTATTACTTAGGTTGCAAAAAGGTTCCCTGAGAGAGTTTACTAATAAAGACAGTTATTTCCATAACACCCAGGAGGTTAGCTACTGGAAGGGTTTGATTGTATATGGTAATTTCCTATCAAAAGGAAAAAAAAACCCAAACAACACAAACCCTCCAACAAATTATTCAAAATTTTTGCTTCTTTTATGGATTAAACATGCAGGATTTTTGCCTGTCAATTCAATAGAGCTTTTTCTTGTATAGAAGCTTTTCTCCCTAAAAGTTTGCTAAATGTGGAGTATGACGTATTCTAACTCATCTGAACACGCAGACTTCAAGGAAAATATCAAAATGCATTTAGAATGTAATAAAGAGCAGTGTCAGTGTAGATATGCAAGTGTAAGACTGTGCCTCAAAGCCCTAAGGAAAGCAAAAAGCAGAGACACCACTTTCAGCAAGAGTTTTAGGTAAATAACAGGAGTTGATAATCTGCTTCTCAAAAATCTAAAACCTCCAAATTTAGAAATTAGTGTCTAGGTTCTAATACCTTGTATCTAAACCCTGAGTACTGATTTTAGATGCAGAAACACCCCTCTAAAAAGTATCTTGGGCAAGAGATACTTATCATATATAGTTATAAAGAGTGGTTATATCGTAAATAAAATAATTATTTTCTTTAGGACTTTAACTACCTTTTCTTTTCCCTCTTAAAAACAAAACAAAACTCAAGGTACAGATTGATTTTCCAAGAAGCCCATTCACCTACCATGACAGTTATTCTTTACAAAGCGTGTAGGAAAAGTAAATCTTATCCTGTTCAAATTCTCACGATTAAGTATTTTTCAGAAATCAGTCCTAAGTCATGGGGCACTTCTAGTGTACTGTTTAGTTGATTAGCATGTAGTATACTTATTTAAATCACAATATTGGAACTATATGATGCCATCAAAAGTATTAAGTCTTTCTAAAACAATGTTAGGAAAATATGGAGGGATAAAATCAAAAGCAAGTCTGAAATTTTATTGCCAGCTTCCTTTTTTATGGTTTATTGTTGCAGTCTAAGGAGGGTCATACTGGTGCAATCAGAGCCAAAGAGCTGCAAAATTCTGCTGTGCTATTTCTAAGACCAATTTCAGCTCCATTCTCTTCAAAAATGAAAAATCACAACTAAATCCATGGACAGTGCTGGTGAAAATGTATTTACTTATTAAAGCTCTATGAAAACAGCCCTGGACTGATCTTTCCAAAGTCAGCGTCACTGATCATCAGGTGAACATGTAACAGTGATGCCAATACTTACGCTAGAGTCCATTGTTTGAAAAAGGGTTTAAAGTATCACTGTTATGACAATTAAAGTGCCTTAGTGTGGCAATCCATGTCCTATTCAAGTGTCATCATTACCAATCCACTAATGCCTGTCTTTCTAACAGATGTTGACTAAAATAAAAATTTGTAATAATTAAAATTTTAAACTCTTCAGCAATACAGCTCACAAGCTACAACATCAATTCTGGGCAACTATACAACAATGGACCTCTCCAAAAATCTAACCTGGTCTTCATGAACAATGAACAGAAACATACTGGACATAATTTAAAATTTCATCCTCATCAAAAGTCTTTACTGATTTATTGCATTGTTTCTAGCTTTAAGTTAGGGAAGCATTTAAAAGAACTGCGTATCTCTCAGAGATTAATTTTTTAAAACCTCTTCACACTGTTACACTTAAAAAAACACCACACATGCATATTTACAGTAGACTGTTCACAAGCAGACATATGCACAATCATACACAACCTCATCACTGTATTTTCTGTTCTGAAAAACAAATGCCACCAGCAATACTGAAACATAGCAACAGAATTATTTGGAAAACACAGTACTATGGTGCGTCTGGTTTAGCTGCAGAGCAATATCATTTTTTTGCAAGTTTTGTGGAACCAAAAATATCCTACGAATAGGCATGTTCTGACTTGTCTGTTTTCACTCACTGTCTGGTACCCAAGGCTGCTATTTTTTGAGGTTCTCCAGAAGGCAAAAGAACAATCAAAAGCCCAAAGCAAATTAGGTATCTCCTTTCTCTGGCTAAGAATTAACTGTCAATGCAAGCTTATAATATTTTTGTTTGTTTTGTAGAAAATCCTTTAACATGGGTCAAAATTCTAGTGATAGTCAGGACTACGTCCCCCTACAAACCCTTCAAAGACAAGTTCCCAGGAAATATTACATTTAAGTAAGGTCAAAGTTGTAAACTCTTGGGTGGATAGTATAATGCCACTTCACTTAGTCAGTGTTAGGAGAACCTTGCAAGCTGGGTCAGTCATTGTGATGCTAAGCTGTGTATTTTATACTTTTGAGAGGTTGAGCAGATTCACACAGAAACTACTGGATGATGTCGTATGAGCTCCAGTATTCCTGATTTCTGTATTCTCAAGAGCTTCTTTAGCTGTGTCCCTCCAGCATATTTCCAGGGCAGAGCAATATAAGGTTTAAGTACTAAGAACTAATGCTGGTCATCCTCAAATTCCATACTATTTCTTCCTTACTGGCGTTCTTGGTATAACCACATTCATGGTTGTTCTCAGGAACAACTGTAAGTCAAACCTACGCAGAAACACCTTTGCTAACGGTTTCTAAATTAATTTATCCTATCCAAACAAACCTATACATGTTTCTTATCTTACTATGCAATTATTTTTTGGATATAGTTTGAAGTATGCAAGAAAATCTAGGATTTCTTTCTGTAAACTTTTTGTCTGCTAGCAGTTTTTTACTAGTCACACATTCAAATATGGAAAAGTAACCACTCTTGTGCTTTTTCTCACTGCTTTCCAAGTTGCTCCACCATTTCCTTTCAAAAAGTCATTTCACTTCCCAGAGGAGCTGCAGGAGAACTTTTCATAATAAGGAACTTCACTGATTACAGCTTTTGGAAGTTCTTGGAAGCAAAGAGACAAAGTAAAGAGCAATCAGTTTTACATGGAGAATATTTTTGAAATATGTACATGAGAATATCAGAAATATCACGCAGAATTCCAGACCACCACATAGAAAGACCCCAAACTCTCATTTAAAAATCTTCTGTCAACTAATTATCTGTCATGCAGGTGCTGCAATCAACTTAACATTAAAACAGCTGGATAACACTTCTACCAGAGTCATGGATGAGAAAGGTACCTATATTTATTCCCAGTTGAAACATTTGCTTCAATTAAATTTATCACAAACACAATGTAGCAATCACAAGCTACTCTACAGTCAAATAGCCTTGAAGCAGAAGTTACCAATTCTCCTCTGAATGCAGTGTGAAAAGATCTTTGCCACCTGAACGCTTTTCCATTAGAATGTGCTAGGTCTTCAAGGTTGGATAACCACAGAAATAGCTTGCAATATGCAAGTATACATCTTACCCTTCCCTATGTGCAATCGGATGTCACACACAGCCATTTGTATTCCTCACTCTGGCTTGAACCTCATCTGGTAGGGAGCTAGGACCTTCAGATAAGGCCTTGTTCACTGACTTTGAAAGCATTTTGCTCAAGAAAGAAAGGGTGTGGCATGGATGGTAATTAACTAAGTCCATATATCTCATGGAGAGCTTCCTGCATACCAAACACATGGGAAAAAAATCCCATTCTGCCTCCTGGAGCAGCATTAATTTTCTCTGTGTAGCTGGAGTTGCCAGTGATTTTAAAGATATTTCAGAATCCTGATAGTTCCAAGGCTGTAGATTTGAAGACCAGGTTTCAATGTTGTCAAGTATACAAATGTGAGAATGTTTCTATTCCTGCAATAAAATTATATTTCTAGTTCTCTATAGAGGTCCACCATGAAACCATATGTTCTTTCTCACAAAGATTGCTTTTTGTTTAGATTTTTTTTTTCTACATTATTCTTCCCAAATGTTGCTCAAGGTTTCCACGGCATCACAGTCAAGAACAAAGTAGCAGCTCAGGATTTTTAAAAAGGTTTTGATATCTGGAATTGAACTCATCCAAGCACTGCTGTAGAACAGCACAAGGAATCACCTGGACTGAAGACTACTTCCCTCTTCCACAGATGTTTGGCATCAGGCATTCACATTACTTAATTTTTACTTCAGGCACACTTTATTCCAGAAGAAAGATTTTTGGCTCATCAGATACAGCAGTTCTCTAACAAGTCACATAGATTTCACTAAATCCATAATTGTGGCATGGAGAACTCAGAAGTATATGCAGGAAGAGTGCTGTACTGAACTGAATTGAACTTAGCTCAGTTCTCTGTTTAGTGGAGATGGGGAACCATGCATTATAGGAGATAATTTGTGTCTTTAATATATTCACTCAATCTACACATCAAATCCTCAGCACTTAACATAATGAGATTCTGTTCAGGTTGGGACTTCTGTGTCTTCAAGCACTTGAGGACAGTGTAGAAACAAGCACAGAGGCAAAATAAATTACAATCTACACTTTGGAGGTTAAGCAAATCTGTAACTATTAGAAACCATGACAAGACCTGCTTGAAGACACATTGTATCAGAAGTAGCTATTGGTATATCCTTCAGATGAGGTACTCACTATGCTGTTTTCAAAGACTCAGAAACATGTAATCCTTACATCTGAATCACACTGATAACTCCTCTTGCCACAAGCAATGTATATACCATTATAGGCATTCTGCCCAGCTCTAGATTTCCCACTCTGTCATATGAAATATTTTGGTTTTCCTTTAAACTATTCAAAACCTAGATCTAGATTCAATCATAGAATATGCTGAGTTGGAAGGGACCCATCAGTATCATTGAGTCCAACTCCTGGTCCTGCACAGGACACCCCAAGGATCACACCATGTGCCTGAGAGCATTGTCCAAATGCTTCTTGAACTCCGTCAGGCTTGGTGCTGTGACCACTTCTCTGGGGAGCCTGTTCCAGTGCCTAACCACGCTTTAGGTGAAGAATCTTTTGCTGATACCTCACATAAACCTCCCCTGACACAGCTTCATGCTGTTTCCTTGAGTCCTGTCACTGGTCATGAGAGTGAAGAGACCAGTGCCTGCCTCTTCTCTTCACCTCAGACACTATGTTAGGAGGGGCCAAATGTTGTTTACACATACAACGTCACACAATAAGTGAACCATGTAAAAGGAGTAGAAAGCTTTTATCAGAATTACCAAAACAAGTTATGGATCAAAATGAAGCCATAAAAGGAGATAAGAGTACGGTGATATTAAGAAATACCCAGGAAAGATCTCATATGAGTTTTAAGTTTCATATGGCATTCCAATTTTCATAGGGGTCAGTTTGGATTTTTGTTTGTTTTCATCTCTCTCTCACTCTCCTTATATATGCATAATAATATTCCACCAATTGACATTTTGTTTCAGGTCAGTGTTCTTTCCTCACTTTTGTCCTTTATGTAGTGCTACTGTCATATACTGAACAATCTTTTCTGTATTGTATTTCATTATTCTATTAAATGTACATTTTTTAACATTTTTCAAAGAATTCAACAGAGAAATAATTCATTAAAAGAAGAGATTCAAGTTCAAATAAGATCTTTCTCAAATATGGCAGTCACATTGAAGAGAAGAATCTAGAAGGTTTCTGTGCTTCTGAAGACTGATGTATCCTCCCTACAAGAGATCATTGGTCCCTAGGGCTCAAAATGTTAATGATGGACAGTGGTTAGTTTTTCTTCCCTGGGTAGTTTGCAACTCCTCTATTAAATTATTGGTAGCACACTACAAAATGCATACATTATTTCTATAACCTGGGTAGCTTAATACTCTCAAAGCTCTAACTTCATAGTTTTTAGATTGAATTAAAAAAAATCCCAGGATAGATCAAATCTTTCTTACCATGTTATCATTGATTTTGAGAGCTTACTCACTTGACAATACTATTTTAGTATGTCTGTGAGACTAGCAGAAATTCTTTAAAGATTACCTCTGACAGGATTTTTTTTTCTCTGATTTTGTTCACTAAGTTATTATTCAATAACCCTTCCCTCCTTTTGGCAAGTGTAAAATTTCTCCTTGACACTCCCTCAAAGGACAAATATAATGACATGTTTTTTGGTCTTATGGCCAAATTTATATTTCATGGTTTGTAGAAGGAGATATACCATCAGACATACCACCACCCAACATATCACCAAAAATGTTCATTGTTCATCAGTTCAGATTTCACTATGGCACCAAACAATAAAAAATAAAACCAGTTACTCAAATCCAACCCACAGTATCCTATATTAACTATAAATCTAGCCAAATACCTAGTACAGTAACGATGGTTACTGTTCAAGAAACACTCTTGGCAAATTTCCAGGGCTCCAAGAAAAAAAAGTTACTCTGTTGATTTTTATTTATTTATAGAGTCAAAAATAAGTGCAGAAATCGTAGAATCTGCAGTTATTTTTATTCCCCTCAGTAGGAGGATTTTGCTTTAGTAGGAGGTAAATTGCTCTCTGTTTACATTGTCTGTAATAAAAGCCTGCAGTTGAGCAGCTTTGTCCTCACGCTGCAATTACAAGGAGAGGGCTTTAACAGTCTGTGCTCTAAGACTCTGCAGGCCTCAGTTGGCCTTTCGGCCACAATTTGATCACCCTTCCCTTTTGTAAAATCTTATATTACACATGTTCGAATCTCCAGAAGGGTCAAAGTATGGGAAAATTATGTAATAATCAAGTCTATGCCCACAGAACTTGCAGATAATTAGTTTTTACAGACCACTATCTATAAGCCCACAGACTAGGGGCTCAGATTGAGCAGAGTACTTAGACAAATGCTGAAATATTTATTCTTAATAAACAGAAACAGGCACTAACTTCAGGCATATGGCAAAGTGACTGATTGGTTACGACTGGACTGAACCATACATCAAAATACTTTAATGTATTAAGACCTTGATTTGGACAGTATTTTATATGAATTTATACAGAACTGGAACACCAAGTGACTTGCTTTTAGAGCTGCAGCTCCACAGCAGATATCAAATTGTGGATATTACAGTTTCATTAAAATAGAGAAAAGTATTAAAATTTTTGTGTGTTTTTTTAAAATTAATTTTATTTTACTTTAATGTTTCAAGAGCTATTTAAAGTATAAAAACGTAACAGCATTTCACTGCACGCTCTATTCCACTAGAGGTCAGCCTGCAACAGAACCCCAAGCAAACACAGGAACTGCTGCACACTGGTAGCACTGACATTATTTTCTTTCTCTATTTTATCTGTTAGAAAGATTTCTTCAGAGCCATAACTTAGATCTCTCACTAAAATGGAGCAACAGGAAGATATAATGGTGCATTTCATTTATGAATGACCTATAATAAATTACTATGAAGTATTCCAGGTGCCAAACGAGAGAATGCTTTGTCTGCACATGAGCTATATTTCACATACTTTAATTTGGCTGACACATAAAACTCATTTGACATTTTGCAGGTATTTCTTTGAAAGGATATTTGGTTCTTGTTGAGCGTTAAGGTATGGAGGTGGGGTAACCTGGGTAACAGAAGGTCATTTCCAAGTAGATTGTTGTCCAGGATCAGCTCTTCCAAGTAACTGAATGTTTTCAGTCCTTCTAGTGACCTGCAAACGACAAAGGCAACAGGAAAAATGATACTCCCCTAAATCAGGGAGGCCATTATGAGCTGAAATAAATATTTTAACCTTCCCTTTCAGAAGTGGGAATAGTTTTGGTTTGGGCCTGTCAGAAGAGTGAATGACAAGCATTAGTGGCAAGGGGAGTGCTGGCACTGCAACACATCCTTCACATGCTGGCAGGATGAAGGATGCGGGTCACTTAGTGAGTAGCCAGGATCCAAAACAAAAGGCTTCAGATATGGGGCCTGCAGGATGAATTTGTCAATGTCTTGTGCCTTCAGGCACCCAGCCTCGCCTGACCCTAACCTCCATTCCCAAGATAAATAACTCTGTCACAGTTCACCTTCATTCCCTGGACACAAATTTAAGTTGTCATCCATCATTTCTGCCAAGAAATATCATACCCTGCTAACAATAATAAATACAACTTCAAGTATCATTTCTTAGCAGTTACCTTACGTGCAATAATAGGAAATGTAGAAGAGGGTTTTTTTCCCCCTTTTTATTAACCACTTAATTAGCTTTTTCAGTCCCTGCAAACAAAGTGAAATGTTCTCTACAAAATAAAATGCAGAATTACTCTGGAGAGAAAAGGCATTTGTTTTCTTCTCAGAACTTACTATCCCACTGTCAAGCCACAGGTCAGACGGCAGAGAGTAGCTTTAAAAAGGAGCATTTGACAACATGGCAGTGAAGATGATGACTTGTAAATAAACAACATTCTGGTGGTATTCATTCCTCCGATAGCAAAGTACAAGAAAAAAAAACAAACTAAAAAAGAACATTTCAGTACCTTATTAAGACACTTATTCCAAGCTTGATTCTTAATGCTTGAACATTCCAACAGTAAAAAAAAAAAACCAAAACCACACATTAATCAACTAAGACACATGATATACAAAGCATACGCACAGACACGCATTCACAGCTAATTCACCTACCAGACACCTAAAGATATGCTGAGATTGCATGAGTTGACAGCTGATCTACTATGCCTACCAGTGGGAAGATCATCACTGTATCTCCTGGCTGTTTTTTAAAATGTGATGAATAAGGGAGATGCAGTCTGTACTATTTATTCAGTTAGCAATGACATTTACACTGAGGGGATTTCCTCACCCTCTCCCTAGTTTTTGGCAAAGATCAAAATGTCCCTGTTAGAATGTTCTACAGACCCTACTACTGGAGGAAAACACAATTATTAGAAAGTATATGGGTTTCAAATCAGACAATTTAACATTCATCTGTACAACAACCAGATCCAGCTTTTGTAGATACAACTTACTAACAACTTATAGATCACAGTTAGAGGGTTCAAGCAACAGAAAGAAATCAAGTCTGTGACCTTTACACTGGGTACTGTACACCAAACTATGAATATTCAAGTAACATTCGCACAACACTGAAGCAGTGTATTTCAGTCCAAGGACTCTAAAGCGCTCACAGTCTCTTGACTTGAAAGGGAGGTACAACTATTACTAATGACATTTTGATGCAGGGCAGTCAGACCTGAGGAAAATTTGCCATGCCTATACCCTATGGCCTATCTATTTTGTTACAATGCCTTGAGACTACAATTTCTAAAGTTGAAAAAATAAAAGCCTCTAATACTGAAACAATCACCACAGTAAGAGTCACACTTTTTGCACTTGCCTTTAACAAGCAATTTTGAAAAAAAATCCCTCAATTCAGCCTACATAAACTGTACTCCTTTAAGAGCTGTGCTAGCATGCTGCACTGAGCCAACTAGTTCAGCAAAATGTTGCAACAGACTTGGTTTTGCCAAATTCAAGATCAGAGGAGAAATCAGCAAACATCTCAGACAGTGCTTTCCCCCAAGTACCTTTAAAAGGCAAAATAACCCAGAGGAAGTAGCAGTGAGTTTATCGAGCTGTTATGAGTTTTCATTTCAGTTTGACAAACCTAGTTTAGCAAATTCCCCTTAAATACTCTTTATTATATAAATAGTGGATTATTTCCAAACCTCACTTTTCAATGTATGACTTTGACTTGCCAAAAGAGTTCAGAGAAGGCCACCTCCTTGTCAGCACCACAGAGCCTTATGGGATGTTAATAGGTCCTTTGTGAAAAAACACTGCTTGGGCTCTGGTCAGTGTCAGCATCAAAATACACATTGTTCCTGAGTTATGTTATGCAAATATAATACTCTTATCATGAGAATCAGCAAATGGTTGGCAACTGGCAAAGAGAAGAAAGCACACATCCAAAACTGCTGCAGGGGAGGCATAAAACAAAATGACAAGCCATGAAGTGGGACAAAAGGCCTTGAAACACTAGAGGGAGTTGCCTATTGAAACAGCCTTTCTTTCACAACCCTGGGCTGAACACAAGAGTACTAGTTTCATAGATAGGCAGAGAAAAGTGTGCGCAAATCTCCTTACACCTGTCTGGTTTTGATAATTTTTGCCATGTAATGTTATTAGCTGCTCAGTTAAAAAGGAGCCATGTTACACAGGGGGTTGCTTATAATTGCTGTTTTCATGTCATCAGAGCAGTGTGCACTTGGTGATTTAATCACCTAAATTCAGAGTCCAGGAAGATGGGAGGGGTTGCCACAGTACAGAGAGAGGGTGTAGCCATTAATATAAATTTACAGATATATGTTATTTTGCTATTCATGAAATTCTTTGTTTCATCTTATCCAGAAGAAAACATCAGCACCAAAAAAAAAAAAAAAAACCAACAAAAAAAACCCAGGTAAGATATGGCAAAGAAACTAAAAAGGAAATAAAAGTGTTTGCTATCATTCAGTGATTATAGCTACTGAATTCTAGGCATCATCTACCATCATGTTATATAAGAAAACACTGCCCAGCAGTTGTACTCCAAAATGTAAAAGTTTTAAGTACAATCCACACAACAGATTTATGGTACAAACTTTAGCAAGTCCCACAACTTCTGTGAGCCTCAATTTCCTATCTGCACATGGCGGATAAGAAAGGATTGCAATTGGGAATTCATATATAGAAAACATTTTTGAGAAGCTGAGACAGAAATCAGCACAAAATACTGTCATTTTTATTTTTAATGAGGATGAGAGTAATATTAATGTACTCCAAGTATTTCCTTATGAGCCCATTACAAAACAGGAGAGGAATGTGTATATATACATAGCATAGGAAGGACACAAACAACCCAAGAGAGGAGTATAAAAAGAGGGACATCCCCTAAGAAAGAGAACCAGTCTAAAATTAAATCTGAGCTGCTTTCTCATAGTTCACGGCATTAAAAAAATGTCTCTCCATATTTGTATATTAAAAAAAATGCACAATCTTACCACAACAATACAACCAGCACTGAAGGGCCAGTGGTAAGCAGTTGTTTGCCCTACTTTAAAAAGGCCAATAAACATCACTAAGGTGGATTGCAGGGTTGCTTGTCCCAGCTCTAACGTCATGAAAGCTGCCCATTATCTCACCCACAGGTACCATCTCAGTTACCTCATTGCAGGGCTCACACTTTGCTCCCAGAGGAGAGCAAGTGCTGCCAAGAGATTTCCATTGCAATTTTCAAAGTCACATCAAACCGACAAAACATCACAACGTATTCAGTGCCGCCTCATTCAAACAGAAAAAACTTTAAGTTTCCACTGTAATTAACCCTATCCTCGTTAAGATAATTATGATCAAGCTCCCTGTCACAGCTAATATCACAGCATCATTGCCTATGGCTCACGCTTTGCCCTCATTAGCTTACAAAAACACTGCGTTAAACAGGAAACTGACTCCCTCTGCAAAACGACTTAAGATGTTCTGTAAGCAGACAGTAAATAATCCTTTAGAATATAAAGGTCTCAGAAATGTCATTTTATCCAAGTTCTTTGGCTAATCAGTATGATTTCTTCCAGCTTTCTTTTCCATAATTCATTCATGGTTTGTAAAAAGTTTTAATCATAAAGGAATGTCATGACAGAATTTTTTTTTTTATATGTGTATGCATGGTAATTGTCAACTACACTATTTCATGTGGTCCCTCTGACCTGACAGGGATTTGGTTACAATGCAAGTAAAAAGCAAGTCTTCATTTTGGTAATATTTGACAATGAAAATATGACATTTTATAAATGAAAAAAAGCAGAACCCTCTCATGTAATAGACAAACCTTGGTACTCTGCAGTTGTCCTTGTCCAGAAGAACAAGCTGCTCAAAAGCATATGCTAAAAAAAGAAGTATTCCCCACATTTTATCCCACCCCTCTATTAATAAGACAGCTGCCTCATATCTAATTGACTTTTTCCTCCTGTTTAACAGGAAAAGAGAGAGCAGTTAACAATATGTAAATGAGAGAGTTTGGGTTTAGCCTTGAAATTGATTTGCACTTTGTTGAGAAGAGATAGCCATTAGCAGAAGTTAAAGATGGAGCTGTTACAAAACAAGAGCTTTTTAAAATACCTTTTTTCTTGCCTTTAACGTTTTAACAGATTACAGGAGAGCAGAATCAACATGAGAACCCTTGTACTAGATAATTTCAGTATTTAAATAGAAATGCAAATTCTATTTCTCCAGCACCTGCCAGCCAAGGAGCACAAAGCATTTTTTTTAAACATTAATGAATTACTTTTCAAAAACCTGCTGAGCTTAAAATTCCATTTTGTAGTAAAGCAGAGAGAGGTTAAGTGACTAACGGAAGGTGACCTCCAGCAATTTTCTAAGAGACAAGAAATAACACCCAGAAGTCTTGACTTCTAGTCCTTTGACTTAACCTCACCAAAATAAAACAAAGAGCAACAAATATGTTTATATACGTGTGTATATATATATATGAATCAGGCAGACAAAGTACAAGTAAAGCATCAAAAAATGATCCTACAGTATTCAAAAATAAATGCTTTTCCCCCCCCCCCCAGTTGTATTTAGGGTTTATTCACAGTTTTCTGCATGATAATAGATCCAGAAAGAAAACAGAATGAAGTATTTAATGGACAGATCTGACATGACTTCTGGACCAAGGCAGAACACCAGAAAAAAAAAAAAAGCAGCACCCCAGTGAAAGTAAAGAATGTCCAAAATTTCTAGTGTGGGCCAGGGCCCAGGTTAGAGTAGACAAGTCATAAAACACCAATCATGAAATTCTGTTCAATGGATAACAAGGTTGTCAGTGTTTTGAAAACAAGAAATGCTTTGTTTTGTCTACTATCAGAGGGAATGTTAGTATTTTGCAGGCTGTCTAGAGGTAGCATTTTGCCTCACTTTCAGTCAGTACATTTCCATCTTTCTGTTAGTAAACAAAATATCTGTAAGCAGCTATTTCAGTAAAACTTGAGGCAAGGCTATGAATATGGTCAGTAAAAGAGAAAATGGAAAGAAATGAATGAGCAGCATCATTGAATACCTATGAAAAAGAGATCTCCACAAGAAAAGATTAAACTTCAGTTATGAACTGGATCTACAATTAGTTTCTGAATCTTTTCACATAAAGGTCATACTTAACTTCCAGATATATAATAAAATAAGTATCCATTCCCCTGTTTTTCTCCTTTTCTTATACACTGGAAGCACACAAGACTACATAGGACACCATATTACCAGAAAGATTGGGATGAAAACATCTCGCACAACTAGAGCTACATAAGCACATTAAAATGGCAGGGATTCATGAAAACTCAGAATCTTCTGGTTTTTAATAGTCTTGTTCTGAGTCTTACCCAACAAATTCCATTGCTTAAAAAAAGAAGCCCAAACTTCTCCACCCTTACAAGTCACCCCCCACCCCAAAACCTCAAAGAAAACACAAGCAAAAATAGAGTCAATAAAAAGATAGAGATGAGCCTTTTGAATTCTAAAAGTTAAGTTCACAAGATTTCAGACCCATTACTACCAATTATAAAACAGAAATGCAGAATTTCTTGAGAGAGGGATTTTGCTATTAAGCAGCAGTTCCTCAAATGACGACATTATCTGAAAAGCAACAATGCATCCATCTACAGATGCCCAGTTATTCATAAATCCTTACAGGCAGCAAGAAAAGACGGGCACTTCCAGAAGGTAAATCAGACCTTCAGGTGAGGCTCAGTGAAGCACATATATTTGGGAGGGATGAACACAGCCTATCTGTCCAAAATCTTGCAATGAAATTATAGAAGAATCTGCAACATTAAGGTAAAAAAACCTGTTAGAGCTGTCCCCCATAGGGGTGGATTATTTAGCTGGTGAAATAAACCACAAATCCCAATTACAGCTTTCAGTAGCTCACAAAAACATATTACAGTCAACCATTCAGTTATTCAAACACCATTCTCTCCTACCAAGACCCTACTAAAAAAAACCACAAACAAACAAGAACAAAAAAAAAATACCAAAAAACAAAACATACACACACACACACAGAGAAATAAAACAAATAAACAAATAAAAAAAGATGATTTTGCAACCAGTCTGACTGTGATGGGTTCAATTTCTTTTCTAATGAACTTCTTAAAGTCTCAGATTTCACTGCTCAAGAGAAGATCCCATTAATACAGCTCAAGCTTTATCCTTCATGTTAGGCTTCTTTTTGCTTAAGTTTTCATA
Source organism: Lepidothrix coronata (assembly GCF_001604755.1). Taxonomy (NCBI): domain Eukaryota; kingdom Metazoa; phylum Chordata; class Aves; order Passeriformes; family Pipridae; genus Lepidothrix; species Lepidothrix coronata. Next base: position 6,315,966 of record NW_016690197.1, read on the forward strand.
TTACATCTCTAGGATTAAACATGCCAAGATTTTATATGATATTACTGTTAAAATCTTGTTTAAATTTAAATAAAATTACAATCAGTGTACTATAGCCTATGGCAAGGCAGTTTTCATGTAAGCCATATAAAATATTTTAAAATAATACAAAATGGATAGAAAATGAGCTTTTAGTCACCTAGTCATCGAATAAGTACCATATAACAAAATACAGTCTGCAAAACAGTGCTAAGGATTATCAAGCAGAGAGGAAGTGACTGTATGCATTCATACAAGTTTGTCAAAGGGTGTTCTGGAAAAAACACCACCAGTAGTTCAGTGGATGCATCACTTCCCTGATATTTCTAAGTATGGATTTTAACATTCTTCTGCTAATATTTCTTGAAAGTATTTGATGAAGAATAATAAGGTTAGAGGACTTAAGAGAAAAACTTGGATGCAAGTCTTTTTCCCCAATCTTAACATGGATTCAGTCCTAGTAAAACAAACATCATTAAAAAAAAAAAAAAGCAAACTGCCATTTCCTGAACTTGAAAGAATTCAATTAATTATTACTGATTAGAAATAGAAAAAGAACATGCCAGAGTTTACAAAATACAAACCTCCCTGTTTAAAAAAAAAGAGCAAACAAACAAACAACCTACAAAGAGCTAAAACCCTGCAATGTATTCATTCTTAAAAGCTCCTCTCGGCTCCATGTGCCAAGTGAAGAACCTATTTATAAACTGCCTAAAAAACAGTATTATAATGGAAATATGAGCAAATTCAAGTGCAAAGGCAGTGCCATAATGAAAGCTTTACTGTATCTTGGATCAATCTGTCACTCTGCAATTCAGATAGCAACTTGACCCCTCCCCTTTTTGCACAGAGAAGCGGGGGCTAACAAGCCTGTAGAGTAAGTAGAGTAAAGCCCATTTCAACTACCAGAGTTCAGTGAGAAGGGGGAAAAGAAAAGTAATTTTTCTCCCATCTTCCACAACAACCAAGGCTGAGGATTGACAAGCAAATTGACGCACTGCTCAGAGGGCAAAAGATAAATGTTTGATGAATTGGCCATTGCTGGAGGAGTGATGGGCTTCATATGTGCATAATGGACTAGCTGCCGTTCAATTCAGATTGCCTGCCAAGATAAGAAACCATAATGAATGGACCAAGCACAGCCTGTGCCATAAGAAAGTATAATCTGACTAGTTTTAATAAACTTAATAAAAAAGATGAAGCAGAGAGAGGCAAGGGGACTGGCCTTTGTGACCAGCTATAAGAGGTGAGAACGACTAATAGACTGCTCTAGCATGATAGCAGAGAATAGTTAATGGACATAACACTGAATCCCTTGATGTTAAAAAATATCTTTAGAACAACTTAAAATGACAGAGATCTACATAGGTGCATACCACAGACACTGTAGTACTTGTTAAACAGCGTATGACTCCCATTTATTTATTATTTCCTTCTGCTATCTACCCTGCTCTGTCTCCATACCCTCCTTTATTACCTCTTTGTAGTATCTTAGCCTGTGCCCAGATCCACACAATACACCAACAGTTTTTACCAACAACTCCTCAGAATCAAAATATCCCTCTAATGGTAACAAAACAGAATTTATGCTCAATTTCCAACAGAAAAGCCTTGGCTACACAATTGTATCACTAACTTTCACTGCCAGTGGAGAAATATTTTCTTACCATTATAAGTGTTCACACTTGCTACAACTTTATTTGCTTCTGAAAACTGTTTCCACCAAAGATGATGAATTTGCCAGTACAGTTACAGTAAAAAGACCCAAACCCTTTATAGCACAGACAAGACTAAGATGCCAGCAGTAGTCCCTTTGGTCCGGGATTTGCTGCGATGGATACTGTTCCCCATCTGTACTCATAATCTCTAAATTTTGACCTTATCCAGCACCAATCAGCACTATGAAAAGACATCAAAAATGAAAAAAAAACCTCCCACAGTATTTTACTGTATATGGTTATATAACAGTGTAAAGTCTGGTAATCACCACCATTTTCATGCTGAGTAGTATATACACACAGAGCCATTTTTGCTTTTCCTTTCTCATTATTTAGCCACATGAATAACAGTGGCTCACTTTCTGAAGTTTACCAGACATTGAGACCTGAATCTATGACTGAAAATTCTAAAGGAGTCAACAAGAGAAAAACCAGCCCTGACTTTTAAAGCATGGGATTAGACCAACAATCTATTTCTTTGTTAAGAATCAAAGGGTGAGAACACACCCTTGTGTGTGCACATAACACACAGTACTTGGCCAGGCAGAACTGTTTTCCTCTTTAGGTATTAAAAAAAAAAAAAGAAAATGAAAAAAGAAGAGAATTGCAGAAAGATCCTCTTGATTGAGGGCAGCTGGAAAACATACATTATACAGAACAACATCGTTGTTATGCATGTTTGGTTTCTTTCTTTGACTTTTTCCTTTGATGATGAAAAATAAATAAGGAAATATAAAATAGTCTACCTGGGTAAATATTCAGATTACCACCCTCTTATGTCAGTTATGTAGCCTGTGTCATAATTTAAACAGAAATTACTGTATGCAAGACAGACATCTAGTTTTCAGTATAAATTTTATCCAACTGCAAAAGGAAAGTAACTCATTATCAAGCAGCTCAGTAAGGCTCACACTACCGAAGGAAATAAAGTTTTACGACAAGAGGGTCTCTCCTCTCTCTCTCTCTCTCCCTGTGAGTGAGAAAGTGAGTGCAAGAATAAGACAGAAAGGGAAGGCTCAGGAGTGCTGGGTGAATTATAGACTGCCTCTCAAGATTCACAGCTCTTCGTGGTAGGAGGTTAATATTCTCACATGTCATTAGGTCTGCTGCCTCTACTGATGGCTCATTGAATCAGGCAGCAAATTATTTCCTCATGCTGCAGAGGACACCACACTTCAAAGGGAAGGAGCCAGGGTCAAGACGGCTCTCCAGTTCGATTAATGAGTTGGGATCAGCAGAGGTTGCCTGTAGGTAAGAATGTGACTGAAGCTTTTGACAAAGCTGACTTTTTGAACAGGACTTGACCCAGGCCCCTTACTCCCCTCCCCACCAAATTTTATTTCCAACATTTGCCTCTGACTGACCTGCTCAGGCCTGTTGGGATAGTTTTGACCTCCTCACTCTTTGTTACCAGACACAGGAGCTGTCTGCCTATATTTGATGTGTCTCTCCCTAAAGCTTATCCAGGCTCATCAGAGTCCTTCAGAACTGCACAGCAAAATAAGATAGAGTAGGTTAATTTCAAATTTTTAAATTTCCCATTAAATTTGTTGAGAAAGGGGAAGAAGAAGACAAAGATATTTCCACTTTTAATAATATTAAGGAAAATATCTTAATGCCATTAAATGCAGATAAGAACACAAAGATTATTAGAAGCATACAACTTACATATTAAAACTATGGAAAAGCAGAAAATGTATGTTCATGCTTACATGGATTAGCTAATTAAGAATATTCCTAGCAAATAATGCATTACATAGAATATTCTTCTAAAAAGTTTTTATTTTTATTGTCATGGTAGCAAGAGATTAGAGACAATTAAAATTTAGTGGCCACTGCATTCATCTCTTTTTAAACATTCAGTTTAAAGTCTCTGAAGTATTCAAATGCATATTTAAATAGATTTAATAAAGTACTGAAGTGAGATTCATTTTTTTTTTTAATAAGATCTATTTAAACTGTACACTTCCTCAAACAAATATGAGTAACTGAATCAAAATGTAAGCCACTGTTAGTGAGCTTCCAAAAGTCACGTATCTTCTGATCATTGAAATTCTCAATTACACCAACAAAATTGTTCACACAAGGTTCTCATTTGTTATATGTTTAAAAAATTTGTTCAAGAATAATATACACCCTTATATCTCTGGAGTAAGGACCTAGGTTATCTTTCAATATTTATTTTAATCACAATACAACTTTTAGTATTGTCTTTCTGAACATTTTGGTCATCCGCATCCTTAATGCTCAAGCCCTTAGGTGCCTTAAAAAGAACCTTAGGTGCTTTAGTAACAATTTATGAAATTTAACTCTTGGTGCATAGTTTGAAAACCTTTTAATGATCTCCAAGTGCAAGGCAAATTTTCACCTTTACTTTATATTTCTTTTGTTCTCAAACCATTATTTGCAACAGATTTCCTTCCTATAACACACACTTAAGTCCCAAAAGCTAGTAAACAGATTATTAGACCTATAAAACTTAGCATAAAAACATACATGACTGAGTCAAATGAGAATAACTAGTATCCTTTCAAGGAGTCTACCTAACTGCTAGGCAGCACATCTTCCACATGGATGTGCTTTACTCTAAAGCACAAGTATACACAAGCAAGAGACAGCTTTTTCTTTTGCTTATGTCTGCACAATCTCCAGTGAATTGTACATTATGCAACTGGAAGTTTGCAACAGCAGAAAAGCTGTAAGAGGGGAAACACTTTTTTATGGGCTTGTTTAAACAAAGTAACTGTGTTACTGGGTCTGTCATCAGTGTTAACATTATATCCTGTTTCATCTCTTTCTAAGCTAGTGGCATAACAGGGACCGTTTGTGAAGTGTGTGTGTGTGTCTTGTATAACACTTAGTAAGAAGGTATGAATGCCAGAGAGCAGGACAAGTCCAGCTGGAGTGGGATGTAACTGGCCAGTCTGACACTGCCAGGGAGAAAGAGCAAATAGTTGCATTCAGGGCAAGGAGGAGCCACTCGGTTAATACAAAACAGAGAATTACCAACAATCTCCAAACGTGACCACCAAAGTTTCGGGTTTCTGGCAGCACTAAATCAGAACTGACGGTGGGACTGAGAAGGGGAACCTGCTGGAATTCATGCCAGGAATCCTAGAGAAGATGGATTCAGCAAGAGGAAAGTTGACTTGCTAAGTATATGTAAAGATGGAGTTTTGTATTTGTTCTTGTTTCCATTCATAAAACTAAGCTTTCAGGAATATGTGGTGTTTGAAGGGAATGTAGTACCAATTACAATGGTACAGTGTTTCTTGAGAGGCAAAAAAAAGTTTAAATAGAGACAAAAAGAACAAGAAGTCCTATACCTAACCCCAGATAAATTAGAAGGTCCAGCTGCAATGAGTACTGTTTTATACCAACTTGGATATAGTCCATCTGGGAAACTGTCAGGGCAATTATAGAGTTTGGGAAGGAACTTGTAAACTCATAAATCACCCTTGCAAAGAGCAGAAAGCAAGGAAACACCCCATGACTTTTGGGAATCATTACCACACACTGCACTCAGTCAAACACTATTGCATGATAACTGCTCAGGACTAATTGTTTGAATAACTTTTTTGTGTTACTGGGCCTTATCCTGCAAAGATCTGGGTATGTGAGTTCAAAATCAGATAAAAGCATGTCCTTATATCCTTTTGATTTAGATAATGCTTTCATATAATCTGTTCATTCAACCTGTGTAGTCAAATTGGGTGGTGGTGGGGAGTTGTGTTTCAATTAAAGTCTCGCAACATGCATTAAAATTGTTTACAAAAGTAACTGCTTGCATAAGTAAACAACAAATGCATGGCCAAAATGAAGTTATTAGTTTACTGCAATGTTCATTTTGGGGTTTCTTTTGTTTATTTTTACCATTGTTCATACTATGGAAAATAATAAGTGATATTAACACATTGCCTCAGCAATGGAAGCACAGAGTGTTTAATAATGAAAAGCATTTGCTCAAAACAAGACTTTAGAATTCAGACTCTGAGATTATAAAGATTATCACATTAAAATGCAAGTCAATAAAATTTCCCAGAAACATACATGATGGACAACAAATACATTTCTTTCAATTCATATATCATGTGAAAAAAAAAAAAAAAAGAAATACACATAATAAAAAATGCTGGATAGTGTCCTCCTGTCAGAATCCTCAATTTCTACACTTTATATTTTAAATTATTTATATATTTATTTATTTTATATATACATATTTAAAATTGAACCATACATAACACTAGCAGGAAAAGAGAACAGCTAACAACCTACAGTCCAAGAGGATGGACTATGGACTCTATGGTAGGCTATCTTTGTATTGGTTTCTCTCCTCCCACCTCCCCCTTCAGTTCCTAAAATTAATAAGTTGTCTAAAATCTGATTGGAAAATTACAGTCCAGCAGAAATCCCATCGTCAAAAGATATACAATTGTGGATTTGATAGGCTAGGGATGATGATGGCAATGTTGATAACGAATAACTACCAAAACACACAGATCATATCAATACATTCTTAGTTGGTCACTGTGCCCATATATATTCAAACATTCTTCACATCACACGGCAATACAAAAAATCTTAGGATCATGTTAAAATAAAGGGACTGCCCCAACATCTCCTGGAGCAACAGAGAACCACCTTGGGTCTTTCTGAGCAGCTTCACAGGGACAGTCACCTACCATGGCCCATGATGGAGCAATACAACAGGAAAGAGCCACCCCTCCCAAAAATAAGCTAGTGTTACGCCCCTACACTGCTCTGGAAAGAGGCTCAGGTCTCAGTCCAATTGTTTCTCCATGCCCTAGGAGTGAGATTCAAGAAAAGTTTCTCCATAACATGCCTAAAGACAACTGACATTCCACAGATTAGAAAAAGGCAAGCAAAAAGAAGACAACACTGAACTTTGACATCTGGGTTTTATTCCTAAAATCACAGAAACATTAAGGTTGGAAAAGACCTCCGAGATCATCAAGTCTTATGTTTGAAAAGGTTGCTTCACATATTACCGTCATGCCAACACATACAAAGCCTACTGAGGGACCAAAAGACTTCCTTCAAAACAATTTATTTTGAAATAAGCACTGCTTTCTACTATGTCAGCATAAAATCACACACCATAAGAACCTGAAGCTGAAGGCTGACTTACAAGCAGCATACACTAGTAGTTGAGGATGTGCTATTATATACACTGTCAAACAATTATCTAAATCATATACACATTTAACATGATTCAAATATTTTTTAAAAATCAATATAAAATTTAATGAAGTATGTAGTTCCAAGTTTATCTCAATCTTTCATTGCTGAATAAATAAATTTAAAGATCTGAGAATAGAGGCCTGACTACTGATGTTGCTACTGCCTCTGGATTTTTAGTGCAACTACCTGTAAAACCAAAACCATGAGTGGCTGCAACTTGAATCCACAGAGCATAAGTAATATAACCTTTTGTAAAAGCCCAGTTAAAAAAAAAAAAACAAACTCAAACCCTATCAGTTCCCTGTGCATAGATAACACCTGACTGCATGAGTTGAATTGCAAACCCAAAGCTGCTTCAAGAGGCATCTACCTGCCCCTCAACACAAGGGCTGGGCCTGGCTGTGCAGAAGTGCTGGAAATTCCTGGATATAAATCGATCCATTTGATGACTACATTGCAGCCATCAGGCTCTCTTCAGGCTCAGCCATATGCTCACTCTTTTGACCATAGAGGAATTTGATGACAACGAGATTTCTGAGGGGCACTGAATCTGCTCAAGCCACAAAAAAAAAAAAAAAAAGATGTAATTTACCTCACACATGATCATGTGAACCCACCTGGAGTGTTTTGAAAGAATACAAAGAACTGAAATATCACCATATCCATGGACTATTCTTCACTGATGCAATTAGGCAGTTTGTTGGAAAAAACCCAAAAAACAAACAACAAAATCCATATCAAACAATAAATAAGCAAAAAAAAAAACAAAAACCAAAGAAACCAAAAAGAAGGCTCACTCATGGCACTACCAGCTTCCCCTAAATGCTGCCACAGTGGCCACCAGTGACCTGCTGCAAGCCCCTCCCCATTTGCAGGGACCACATCAAAGCACCTTTGCTGCCTCGTGGCCTTGTACGGAGCAGCTTCAGCCACTTAGGGAAAAAATGGCTAAGTAAAGGCTTGGACTTAAAACATTAAAAGAAATAAATTGACAGGATTTTGTCTGGAAACCTTGTCTTGTCCTTACTGAAGGCTAAAATAAACTTAATTTTTGTTAAAATTAAAGCAAAAATTAAATCATCTTATTATGTAATTGGAACTAGGCCTCGGGCACTAGCAGTAAAGAAGGGATTAAGGCCTCCACCACCTGGGTTGTCATTCTCATGGGCCCCATTACCACCCCCTCATTCGTTTTTATAGCCAACAGATTAAAATGCGAGCGTCGCAATCTTTGATCTTTCACTTGCTGACACAAATCCTTTCAAGCCTCCAACGTTTTCTGCTGAGGTAATTAGTACTAATTAAAAGGTTTCCAACAGCCTTTGCTCTACTTTTTCCCTCCAAAGGAATTGCTTTTACAAGTGCCTTCCATCTTTAAAATGTATGCATCGTTCACTTTCTTCTTTATCTGACTCCCAGAGATCAAGTAGATTAGTGACTCCATTATTCCCCAAGACAAAGCCAAACAACAGGTTTTTACTATCTTCCTGACCTGTTGAGGTGCAGGGTTTATATTCTGAAACAAGTGCCTCTGCTTGTATTAAAAGACAGTCCAATTATGCATTAAGAGACACAATGCAAGGTTTCTACATTTAAGAATGGACATCATTTAAAGATGTAGTATTTTCTCAGAAGAGAGAGAGGCAACCGTTCACTAATCAAACTGACAAGTTGTAGGACTAATAACTAGTCTTCCTTTGTTTTCTTTTCTTCTGGTGTGTTTGTGTATCAGGCAAGATACAAACAATTCCTTTCTCTTCCTTTTTCTCTCATCCTTTCCTCCCCTTTCCACTTTTTTCACAAATTTTCATGATTGATTCACATTTTCTACTTTAAAAAAAAAAGTTCAGGAAGTACCACTCTGAAAGATTTTGAAAGTACAGAAAGTCCTGTCTGAAGAAGTTTTTGTTACTATAATTAAATCATGTGTACTGCTACAGGCAAACTGATATCTAGAAATATAATTACTGAGATTAAATCACTCTTATATAGTATATCCAAAGTACTAATGAAATTCCAAGATTAAAAAAAATTAAAAGCTGCAGCAAAAAAAGCAATATTACTTTGCATTGAGAAAGAGGAAGGAGCTGTGTTTTGAATTTACGGGTTTTCAAATGATTGTTCAATCGACATTGGGACTATATGGATCATTTTTCTTTATGAAAACCTGGAAGCTTTATGCCTGCTGTGATAAAAATAAATTACACTTCATGCAGCAAAAGTGCTATTCAAAAAAGAGGACAGTTCTCAGGCTCTTAAAGTTCTCACTTCCTATTGAAAATGACAGCAGCTCTCTCTCATGCTGTAGTATCTCTGGCACACTAGATCAGAAATCATACACAGAGCCACAAGATGCTATCTAACTTATCATTACACACACAGGGGTCTATTCTCCTCTCGTGATGCAAGCACAGGGCTCCTGCTGGCACTAATGGGAGCTGCACGTGCACATCAAGGACAGAAACAAACTGGCAATGCATCAACTTTTCTAACCCCAACTAAGTCAGAGAAGTTCTTAAATAGTCAGAAAGAAAAGTCAAGAAATTGTCTCGTAATCATGCCAGTTCTTCTACTTTACTTTCATAACTATTCTACTGTAGTAGTAATTACTTTTTGTGTAACATTCCTTAAGAGGATTTAAAAGCACTACAATTTCATCAGTTCAGCTATATTATACCCCTGTGAAGTAAGTTTTATCTGACATATCTTGCCCAAGGTCATATGGAAATTATATGGCAGGGACAGGAATTGCACTTTTCAGTATCCTAGTAGTTCCCTGTTTTAACCAGCAGGCCATACTCCTCCTCTATCCATGCACAAGAACAACAGTTCTGCAAGCAGAAGATTATTGGATTAGCCATTTAGCGATGAAAAAGTTTGGATTAGCCATTGGATTAGCCATTCAGCTGAAAAAAGTTTTCTCATAAACACAAATCTCAAACAATTTTTATACCTTCAAAATGCTAAATGAAGAAAGCAAAAACAAAACAACAGCCTGTGAATCATCCAAATAATGGTTTTAGTCTCTTTGCCTTCTTAGGGCATGGTCACCATTGCCTTAAAATGTCAGGCAATCCATGCAAAACCAACATGAGTTAAGGGCATACCATACCTCAGCTCTCAGTAGCACAAGCAAAACAGATCATGTGGAACCCTCAGCTAAACTTGGCAGCTGTGTAACCTATGCAAAAACATACTAACACTGTCTCTTCTATCAAAACAGCCTTTAGAAATAGCACAGCTTTTTCTACACTCAGTATAACATATCTTAGGTAGAGGTTTTCATGTTTATCAAATGTTAAATTTTTAGATGCCAATTAAACTTGTAACTACAAACTCTGAAATTTTGAAGAAATTGGGATTTGGACCATAGCATGTGCAAAAATAGAATCTAATGAAAAAAGCGAATATATGTGTGTATGTATCTTTCCATATCCAAGATCAACATTTTACATCATTAAAGAGATGATGATATTAATGTAATCTGATAGAAGTAACCTGCCATATTCACACCTATTACTAAAATAGCATGTGACTTTAAGGTAAAATCAACATTAACAACACATTCTCTAGAGAGTCTTTGGATCTTTTACCTTATGAAATCAGAACTCTAAGAGGAAAAAGATTTTATTAAAAATCAAACACACAAACAAAAAACCCAAACCTGAAAACTAGAGATGAAACTTTAGGGGAAAGAAATTCCATAATCATGAAGCTCACAATAAAATTACATGCTGGCAGCGCAGTAGGCAAAGTTAACAAACATATTATAACAAAAGTAGGAAAACAAGTGTCATGTTTAATGCTTCAGAGGCTGTGTAAATGAAGCCACCTCAATACTTACTAAAGAGATCAAAAAATAAAATGAAAATATTGGATAGGTTTCTTGGTGAGCAAAATTTGCTTGGCTACCTTACAGGCTTTTTAGATGCTTTAGGATCTAAACCAGTCCATGGTAACCAGAACAGCAGAGAAAAGGGACAAAGAAAGTCCCTATCTTCCCTAGGTATTCAGTTGTGGCTCTTTCCAGACTCCAAACAGTTGCTGTTGCCTTAGGGTTGCATTATTCATCTACTATGGGATGCAAGGACCACAAGCAGCTGGCCTTTTCACATATAGGAGGAAGCGAGGAAAAGCCCTCCCACTAAAGGAATATCAGACCAGTTTTGGGTACTCATATAACATTTTTAGTATTTATTGAGGTGGGGAGTGAGGGGGGAATACATTATATATACTATGGCCATAAGTCTTTTCCCTTCTTCTCCCCCAACCCCAAAGGGTAAAAAAATACATCAATAACCTTCAAATCTGCCCTTCTCTCTCAGTAGAGTGTGGATGTGTTGAAAAACCAGTAAAGAAACATTTCAATTTAAAGTTTCCAAGAGGTAATTATAAACAAGAGGAAGAGAAAAATATTTTTGAAATTATGAAAAATACCTTGACAGTGACTCCCTTAGACTCACATTTAGCCCTTGAAAAATATTCTGCCAAAGGGTGCATTTTGACAGGGAAAAGATGAAGAGAGGAGAGAAGAGGCAGCAGTCTGTCATAATTGATGACACTGCAATGCAAGCTGAAGTCAAGACTGAATATTTACAAAATTCATTCAGGGTGAGATTTTTAAAAGGGAAAAAAAAAAGCCAACAGCAGATACAGATGGACCCAACCTTTTAAAAACAGAGTGCGACTACAATAGACAGTGCAACACAGTCAATATAACCACATCATACATGCAAAATAACTCAAGGGTCATTTTCATAATTCAGTATGGCATGAGATTCAATATAAAATGAAAAGGGTGGAAGAATTTTTTTTGGTGGGAATCTGTATGGCTTCGTTTGGATATATGTTATTTTAACTAATTTTAGAATTACATTGCTGAGCCATAATAAGACATCAATGTTAGCAATTTTCACCTCAAATTATTAGTTTAAACTGAGCTCTGAGCTCCAATCTACAGCATTACAGTGTAATAATAATTAAGCCAATCTGACTGCCACACTCTAATGTTCCTATTCTTTGCTCTTACTGTTTGACCTCACCTTCTTCTCCCTTCAGCTACACCCCGACTCTCGTGCAATCCCACGGTTAAGCAGTTCAGGGATATGATCCAGCTAAAATTGAGCTGGAAGGAAAGGCAGAAAGCAAGAGAACTACAGGGAGCTAAACTGCCCTAAGTTGTTACTGAAGACTAATCGATGGACAAAGTGAGCGTATTTTTTGTAGTCTTCATCCAGCTGCCAGTGAGGAGTTTCTTTTCAAGCAAATTCAGCTGGCAGCTTGCCATCAGCTTCAAAGTAAAAGACAGGTTCAAAATCAACTTGGAGACTACACTTGCCCAATTATTAGCAGTGATGTGTCCAAGGTCAGGGCAGAGGTATATCAGTAAAGCAAAGCACTTCTGTTCCCTGTTCCACAGAGATCCAGGAGCTCATCTTCCAGAGTTGTCAGTCCGGCACTTTTCTCCAGTGCTGAACTCACACTTCACTTAAACAAATATGACTAATCCTACTCGCAAAGGAAAAGCACTATATCTATCTTGATACCAGCAATACCAGTTGGGCATAGATGTGCATGAGATAACAAGTCATCTCAATGTGAATTATCTAGTACTTATAAAATGGACAGAAATTTCAAAGGCTACAGGAGTAGACAAAGTTTGGACTAGTATTACACAGGCATCAAAAATTATGCCATAAAGTATATTTATTAGGTAGAGAGTCTTAAAAATTCACAGTTTAGGAATGCAGCTAGTCTCCATATTTAACATGCGTTCTAACTACAGGGCAAATTTAGAGTCCCGTATATTTATATACAGTAGACAAAACCATTTTAAATAAAAGAAATAACTAAAAATCTGTTTAACCTAATCCCTCTATTACTAACAAACCTTCCCCCAAAATCCAATTTCCCAGGTCACAAAATCATTCTTTTCCACAAATGGGATATATAAACCGTCTGGGAAAAAAACCACTCTGCATGTTCCTCACGCTCATTATCTTCAAAAAGAAAAGGCGGGTACAAATACATAACAGTAAAGCATAGAAGTGAACACAAAATATGTGCTTTTTAGTTCTGAGAGCTGTGCAGTTTTTTGCCAAGGCTGTTCACAAGAAAGCCCAGTCACGCAGATATGCTTTGTATTTCTAATTCTCTCATTAATCCAGCCAGCTCCAAGCCACCTAAAAGTTTTAAGCAAACAGAGCCCCGGCAAAATATCCATTCAGGCCATCAAGTTGTTTAGATCCACTATAGTGCACCTCCAAAAAGTGTACAAGAAGCAGTTATCCCCACCATTTCCCTAAAAATAATCGTAAACAAATTCAAATAATGCTTCTTCACCTGACATGAAAGGCATACCACCTGAAAAGAGAGAAACTATATTCTTCCCAACCACTTCTAAATGAAAGAAGGAGAGGAAACCAGCCTTATGCTGCAAGGTTATATTCCAAGTTTGGCAAGAAGAACAGTGTGAATAAATTAAAACTTTTTTTTCACTATTCAAAGGAATGAGAACAGCCTGGATTAAAGTAAGGGTAATTTCTACTAAGTATGTAATTTAAATTTTACTTGTAGATATCTAAGATATGATGTGATTTCTCCCTCTATTTCAAAATGGAACATATGTAAAAATAAATCAGGAATGTGTCACTATTTTTACAATGCTATGGTTTCTCAGGACTGATATTTTAATGATCATACTGACTAATAAATTGGGTAGAGGTGCATGAAATGTTTCCTTATTTTCCTGCTGATATTTGCATCTCATTTTTATTGTTGTTCAAAATGCAATTTCACTATATCCAAGACTGCATATGTATTATTTAAAAGGAATAAAAAGGAAGTGAAATTTTGATTATTGATCCATACTAGTGGCCTTAAAAATGACAAACAATGTGGGGGTTTTTAGATTTCAGTTAATGACAAGCATTTTTAATTTAAAGAATAAACACAAACAAACCAGAACATACAGAAATGCCAAATCCATAAAATAAATGCTAGAGCCAGTACTAAGACACATACAAATTCTATAAGAATCTTTGCATACTCTTTTCATGCAAGCTCATTATGATAGACATGTAACAAGAATATATTGCAAAGGCATGATACTCATACAAAAATGTTGCAGTAACCATATTTGAGCTTGAAAAAGCAGCAAGTAAGATTTTCAGTCCATGAACAAAATTATTCTCAGGGTGAAACCAGCATGATTGCATGAGAGGTTTGTTTTTAGGTGCATGTACTACCATAAACCTGCTCTATATCCTGAGTAATGGGCATTCTATAACACAGTTATTTGAATTTTACTGTCAATTACTTTCAGTTCTAAAAGGATTTTCTTTAATCCATTATTCTTGATCAAGATAATGATTTTCAGAATTCTAACATCTTAGCATCGCACTACATTGACCACCTCAGACAATGAAGTGCCAGGTGTTTTTCCAGATGGAGTTTATTTGTATTCCACAACTAAACCAGAGTATTCACAGTGCCCCACATATATTAGACTCTGCTTACTAGTTGCAGGTAAAGCCTCCTTAGTGAATCACCAAGACAAGAGGATATCACTAGTAGGTTGCAGTAGAAATACTCATGAATTACACTTTATATTATCCTTGAAGAAGAAGAATAGTAAAGCACATTTATTCAGTGTTTTAAGACAAGCTTCAAATGATCTGATGCAATAGACATTTTCTTCTGAAAAATCAAAAAGGATGAGATAATGCGTTTCAAGGTCAATCGAAGCAAGGGTGCATCAGGAAAAAAAAAGTGTTTAAACCACAGCAGATTTAACAGCTTAACCAATAAAGCTACTCTAGCCTTCAGTCAATGGGAATCAAAACAATGATTTCAAACTATTTTATTCAATCTGCAGGCAGGATTACTTGGTGATAAAGCTTTTTCCTTCTTTTCTTTACTAAAGAGGTGAATATTTTTCCTATTTTTAAGACTTCTTTCAGTAAATTATGCACCCTTTTCAGAACTACAACCACAAGGACACAGACGTTCTTTAAAGTTTGTAGGTTTACGTTCTTGCATTTATTACCCCAGAGCTCAAATATTTACATATATGCTCACTGGAAATCTGAAAATGCAAGAAATTTTATTACATTTACAAAAATTTGTTTTCAAATCTTCATTAAGCCCCACCAAATATATAAAAGGCAGTTTTATTTTCCCTTCCTCAAATGAAGTCATGTGCTAGCATAAGCAGAACAAACATCAGTGACTCAAAATACAATAAATTATTATATTCGGGTTCTTTATAACCATTGAGGGTTTTCCTTAATAATCTGAAATTTATCTCTGTGTAATTTTAAAAATCACATTCATTGGAAGTTTTTATTTCCTGTTCCTGCCTTCTCCCCCTATTCAGATACATACTGATTTGCTGAAGTCTATGAATTCTTTAAAATAATATTTCAGGTTTTAATAGCAATTAACATATCGGTGTACAAGGGGACTGCACAAAGCGATTCCATAGTAAATTAGTCTGAAAATTGTCCTAATTGTTATGCCAGATGATGTCCTCTACGTTTTGTCTTGGGAGAAAAAGATCTTTCTGTCTAAATGCCATTATGTGTCATCCTAGCTGAGCCTCCTGCCTAGCGGGGACATTGAAGTTGTACAGCAGGAGCCGCTTCTCAGGCCTTAAGAACTACAGTAAATCTTCAAACAATTTATCCAAACAAAGGCCAGTGTGTGGAGAGAAAAATACACGGGAAGCAGATGAATAAGCAACATCAATTATGGGGGGGTTGACCTTTCTGCCCCACACCATGGCACAGATTTCACACCAAATCGCAGCAGATTGAAGTTGACATGCCTGGAGTGAAAACACTGGTCCTCACAATGTTGCCACTCTACATTCACAGAGCTGTAGTAAGGAGAGGAGGAAGAAAACGAAGAGAAGGGGAGGGGTGTGTGAATGAAAAATCACGTATAATGGGCCTGGGTTTATTTTACAGAGAACAAAATGGCTCAATTTGAGCACTTAGACTGTCGAAATTGGCTAGTGTGAGATACAAGAGGTTCATCCAAGGGGACACTTGAATCAGGTGCCTTCAGTGATACGACTTAGGAGAAGGGATGTGGAGAATAAAGGCAGTTCTTAAAAACTTGTTAATATTGTCAAAGATCACATAATTTCTCACTTTTTAATATCTATATATATAGACATAAAAAAATTTGTACATAGTCACAGCAGCTGATATTTACCTTCAGCTAAAATGAAAGTGACCAGGCTAAAAGTATTTTTACAGTAGTGAAAAATACTGTCTTATGCAGCATTATTTTGCCACACCAAAAATCTAAATCAACCTACAGTTATACCTACATTTGGAAAGACTCAGAACCCGTCCCAAGAAAATATTGCCTTTACATTCAAGGAAACACCAGACTAACTAATGTGTACTTTCAAACCACCTCAATCAAAATTCAGGTTTGGGCCTTTAGAACGGTTGAATTAAACGTTTCTTTTTCTAGATTGGCCATGGACAGATGATTATTAAATATTTATAAGTCTTTGAAAAGAATTGAGTACTTTTGCTTTGTTTATTGTGCGGAGCTCCTCCTCCCCCTTCTTTCACCCACTCCTTCTTTGAGGGATCTATGAGTGATCATTTTATTTGAATACTTCCCCACTTGGTTAATGCAAAGACAGATCAGTCAACCCTATGCAGCCCGTTTCGCATCAGTGGAATCCTAAGGTTTAATATGCAAACAGATCAACAGCTTTTGTCTCATTCCAGAGGACCTTAATATACAAACTGCTACTATTTCATGATGATGGTAACTAAACACCACCAGCTCCGGTTCAGATTGAAAAGATTAAAAATAGATAAGCTTACAATAGCACTTACATTGATCCTAACCTTATAAACTGTCATTAAAAAATTCTCAACAAAATATTAATCTACCAACAAATTTTGCTGCTTTGCTGTGAAGTCTAGGTTTAAGGATTAACATTTGTGATGTCAGACCTCAGAAATGCAAACATTTGCTTCTTAATGCTGATAGCAATGAACTCAATTTTTCAGCTTGGTACAAGTTTCACCACTGTCAAGAAGGAAAGCTACCACCTTTTCCCGAGGTATTACATCTGTAACACTCTTTCCCAAACTACTCAGACCCTAGACATCTATCTGGATGAAAAAGAACTGTGAAGGAAAAGTCACGGCATATGGAAATATGACACTGCTTTCCCAGAAGTCTATGACTCATTTCAGCCAATGAAATCTCATAATATGACCACGAGTTTTAGATTCTGTGCTGGTACTAGAAAACCTCATGTTTTCCTCTTAAAATTAAAATCTTTTCTGAAAATACTCCCTATTTTCAATATATCACATAGTACAATGAAAGGACTAATTGAGAGTATATTAGCACACCTGATGGTTTTATGCTCAAGAACAATACTACTACTGAGTTAAGAGATATAGACATTTCCATAAACTTTAATAGAATATCAAGCTGGCAATACACATCTCATGATCTCTAAATACAGCTATATTGTAAATTATTTTATTAGATTCCATGATAGCTATTCCCTAGAACATCTCAAGAACTGTTGTTCAACCCTGCAAGTGTAGGATTAAAGAATACCTTTACACTGAGACTGACCAAAGGGATTGCCCACAATAGGTGTCAGAGATGATCTAGAAAGCACTGCAGCTAGAATTTACAACGATTTTAGTCACAGAGTAGACAAGTTTTGAACTCTGAGTGCATAAACAGAGTTCATATCAGTGTTCTGATCTCTAACTGGATTTCTTTAGACCAAAACCGCCCCATGCATCTTCTTTAGGACATGTTTTTTTGGTTTTGATTGTGGGGGGTTTTTTTGGAGGCTAAGAAATATTTGAGGGAGAGGTTTTCATCTTGTTTATGTCAGTTGCTAAAACTATATTCCTTCTTTGACTTTGAGCATAGTTAGGCAAAAGTCTGACTATTCTATGTGTTATGAATCTTGGAAAGGAGGACTCCAGGTACTTCTGTTATTCTCGCTCATAATTCACAACAGGTCTGCATCACTCTTGCTCCTGCCCTATCAATTCCACATATTGTGCCAGCAGGTCTGCTGGTTGGCCGATATGTTTAAACCACCCAAGTTCTCTTAAGTCTACCATGGTGACAAGCATCTCAAAACATATTGTAGTTCTCCAGCCCTTGTAAGCAGCTCATGAACCAAGAAGCTTCAGCCTCCAATTGTAACTTACAGGCCACAGTCACCAGGTCAGCCTTTCAACATTATAATGTAAACAGGACAAGCCTAATCATCAGAAAAGACAAATTAAGGCAGATACCCTGTGCAAGATCAATCCCTGCTAGCCAGCCATCCAGCCAGAGGCATATTTGACACTAGCAGTGAGAAATCCTGAGCTCTGGAAAAAGCGCTGATGAGTGCTCATTGGCAAAAATGAAACCGGGGAAAACAATGAAGAAAGGAAGACCTGAGTGTTCAATCAAACTCCGAATTCGTTAATTCTCTTGTGAAGCCTATTGCCTAATTTGCCTCTAATAAAAGCTTAATATTCTAAGTGCAAAAGAATTGCTACATCTGTCATGTCCCTAAAAAAAAGGTAAGAAAAACCTGCATGCACAGCAGATAGAACCTGGATGAAGCTCGCAAGGTTCAAGTGAAAACTTTCAAAGCATAAAAGCAGCTACCACAATCATATAACAGTGCTTGAACCTTTGTCCTCTGATATTGCTCTATGTTACTTGATCAGATCAAATTGGAGTGTGGGGGGTTAGTTTTTGTTTCATTATGAGTTTATGCCCTTTACTTTCCACATTACACCAGATTGCACTAAGAAAAATGAAAGGGTTCTGTGGGGTCCGTCTGAACTAATCCTCTCTATATCAATTCTGCAAATAAAATAGTGCCAAGTAGATTATTTTAGATAGACAGTGTACCAGTACATTCACATAAGCATAAATAAATACACATATAATATGCATACATGTTCATGTGTATGTGCATATATTAATATTTGTCTTACACAGAGAAGAGACATAGGTATGGCAAAATAGACTCTTTTAGCTACATCTATAGTCCATTATTTTAAAAGTTACTAGTTATTTGACAGAACTAATACTTATGCAAGGCATAGTAGTAGAAACTGTCTTCATTTCTAAGATTTCACACATTCCCTAATTAATTCAAGGGGACTTACAGTTTTAGATAACATTCTTCCTTTTATCACCTGCCATCTAGCAGTTGGTATAATGTCAACACTTACATCTTTTTTTCCAACTGAAATCATTTTTAAAACATTTTTATCCTAAAATGTTCGCCTCGATTTTTCAAAAATTATCTTAAAGATAAGAGATTTCTTTCCATTTCAGTCCCACAACAACGAGAATGTCAGCACAGCTTTTTTGACAGACAAATTATTGAATCAAAGAAAGAATATGCCATTAAGCCCACAGGTTAGGAAGTGTCAGGAATGGTTTAAAGAGATATCCCATTTATCTTCAAAACATGCACGGAATGTCACTAATGTGTGTTTATCATGTATAATCAGACAAAGAAAATATCGAAATAAAGTACTCCTGCATACAATAGAAGTCTCCTTCCATCTCTCAAGATATCAGTGCTATTCAAATAGAATAATAATGATGAAACCTCCTTTCTTGAAAATGGAAATCAAGTGAAATGTAGATAGAAATGATTTTTTTGTAGTTGATGTACGTTTCTAAAGTGCATTAACAGGAAATCCAGAACTTTTTAGGTCAATTATATTGTCAGTATTGTCAATGCCACTGAAATGAATACCTAAGCAGTGCATATTCTTGCTGGAACAGGGTTAGAGAAGAAATCCTGTATTCAATTACTTGGAGAACAGGAACTGCAGGCACATGCTTAAAGGCTTGCTTTGTTCCAATCTTATTTTTATTTTAAATAAGTCAAAAGGCATCCAAGAAACATATAATTATATATGTTTTAAAATCCACAGTCTCCAATGTTCTCCTTTTTAATTTTTGTTTTCCTCATGGCATATATTTCTTAAAGCCTATTTTTGGTAGCCAAGTGCATCACAAAACACTAAGTCACAGCTTTCATAATCAATTTTTCAAGACATGATGGGACAGGTCCACAGAGTTAACTAATATAGAGGTTCAGTATAAGAATAGTAAGCAAGGGTTTTCTAAACATCTGAAAGGTACTGGAAATCAAAATGGTGATGACTTATTGATGGGATAGGAGGTTTTGCCAGGTGAGCTGAATAAATGCATCAGGTGTACCCTTTGGAACATTATTCTTCTGAACAAAAATTTTTAACAAAAGTAGTCCTGTAGATTTGCAACCTACAATCCCAGCAGGAGATAAAACAGACACCTGATCTTTCCATCATTCTCAATGCTGTATTTGTGAACAATTTCTTTTTCTATGTGAAATTTTAAGAGGCCATATAGAAGGCAAAGTGTTTTATCAGTGTCAAAAATAGGAGTTGGTTATATAAAATATCACAAACTGAAAAAACCTGAACACTTGGCATCTTCCAGAAAAAAGAAATCCCGTAAGAAATCCAAAGAGCAAGAGGCAAGAGGGCTCTAAAAAGACTCACAATACTCTTGTGCCATCCTTCTACCTGTACCTCATGTGTTTCAATGAACAGCTATGGCCCTTCTCTCAGTCCATTTATTTAAGAAGTCAGGCAGCTCAGCGGCTTCACCCATTGACAAGCAGTATCTGCCACAACAGGGCTCTCTCTCAAGTCAGGATCTATGTGCTTTCTATTGCAGCCCTGTGATCAACAAAGCCCTGATAAGAAGCACACTCTTTAGCTGCACAGCAGTATTTCTACTCCCACTCCACAAACACCCCAATGCCCAGATTATCATCTGTCATATGATTAAAAGTACATGCATGTTGCAGTCACTTACAGAATCTTGAGGTCTAGAGTCTTCTCTATCATGTACAAATATTGTTCAAAGAACAGAAAACCCTGAAGTAGAAAGGTTCTTCCACAGAAGATAAAGAGGAGATTTAGAGGGAGAGAAAGCCTGTCTAAAAGAGTAACAAAAAAAGAGCAATAAAAACTTATGAGAATGACAGTTAAAGAACCAGCAAGTGAGAGACAGCAAGAAATAAAGACAAAGCAAAGGTGGACAAGGAAAGGGAGCACAATAAAGCTCTATTAAGCTATGTTTCATACTGTCTGCTGGGGTTTACACCTTGAAGAAGGCACTTGCCACAGATGTATTTTTATGCCTTGAGAAGTTATAACATTGCACTTCAGCAAGAATTTGCTGAGAAACCCTCAGACGCCTTATCTTACAACAACTGTTATGTGTTTACCTAGGTATTCAGGTACATTTTGGAATAGGATTTAGTTTCTGTTATTTGGACTACTAGTTAAGAATTTTTAAAAAGTTTTTAAGTTAACCACTTCAATCTTTTAAGTGTACACCCTCTCTTTTCCAGCTCGGCTCAAGAGGAGAAAGAAAAATATAGAAAAAAACAGAAGAAGGAGGAAAAAGGAGTGATCATGTAGAAGTTTAAGTGTGTTCAGGAGGGACTTGGTAGTAATATTGCCAGGCTGGTTTGTTTCTCAATAGTGAGTTTTTTAACAGTTCTTAATTTCATCCTATTTTTTTTTCCAGATATTGTGCTGACAATTTCCTTTGGTCAAAACAGGTCAAATTGCTCTTTTAAAGAGCTTAAAAAGTACTCTCTTTTCCCACAACTTATAAGACTGAATTATTTTCCTCTCAGAACCATACAAAATGTAATCGCACTGAGGAAAAAAAAACCCACAATGTATTCTTGTGCATATCTAGGACATATTTATACTGTGCACATGCACACACACACACTGGTAACACATGGGGGGGTTGATTCTTTAAAAGCTGTAATTAATTCTTGATAGCCAGAGACTGTTGTCGGGGGAAGGCTTGGAAAGGTTGGGGGTTTTGTTCAATGACAAAAAAATGTTTACCCTGTATTCTGAATCATGTTATATTTGTATTTTATCTCATTCACTTGCAAGATACACAACCTATTTATTTTCTAAAACCTAAATATTTTTTCAAAACAGTAATCATTGTGAGCATAAATATAAATGATGTGGCTTGCAACCCTAAGTTCAAAACAGCCAGAAAATTAATGTCAGCAGCCTTGCTGTTTCTGAGGTTCTGATATGTTTAGGTCAAGTTTTAATATGTTGATCTTTGCAAAAATAACACAATTCTTGGCGTTCACTGAATGACATATCTGTACATACAGGTCTGTACTAATGGGGCAATTCTAATGATTTGCCCCAGGTGGATTGTTCCAAAAATGATGGAAGTTCAGCGTCTTTTCTTTTTGTGGTTTCTTTACCAAGAAGTTCATTCAGTCATGATCAGTCAGTTCAGAAGGTCTTTGGACATAAATACTGATAAAGTCAAATGCAGGCCAGAACATTTAAAAAGGAATAACTTGCACTAAAAATTTAAAATGTTATCTCCACCAAAATCTACAATATTAAAATTTCTAATGTGTACTTTACTTCCTAGCCCCCATTTTCTCAACAGAAACTTCCTGTTATTAGAAAAATAATCCATATCTGAGAGCTTATAAGACTGAAGGATTTGCCCAGCATTAAGCAATTGATTTACAAATCAGTCCCAACAAGATTAAACCATATTAGGTTCACAAACAAATCTTTGCCCAAACACCTCATTGAAATTATGAATTTCAAAATTTCCATTTCACTCAAAATCTCAAGATATAAGCCTGGAATTGAAAGCAGCTCTTCCCAAAGGCCACTGATTGACTTCATATTTCCTCTGAAGAAATTTCTCAATATCTAAGCAATCTGTGGTCCCAAGCAATATACTAAGGGAGGTGATGCTTCCAATACTGTACAATAAACTCCTGCTATAGGAAGTTTTGCTGTAAATACTCACTGCCTCCAATATTCTGAAAAACAGAGATGTAGATGAACATTCTACCTCCTGGAAAGTTGCAGGTTAAAAATAAAATACATGTATATATGGTTAAAAAAATTTAATACAGTAGAAAAGTAAATAAAAAATAAATCAAAAGAGTAGTATAAGACAGCATTCAACTCCTTGCCTCTTGAAAATTTAAATGAATACTCCTTGAGAGCAAACTACAAAATGCTAACCTTGAAGTGCTGAGTGGCAGAAAGAATTATGGGTTATTGTACTGTCAAAATGCCAGACAGCTGTATGTTGAGTTACCGTGTTATTTAGACAATCAGAAACTTGGAAGCTAATGTGACATATTTTTTTCAGTGTGAAAGCTCCTGACATGCGTCATGATAATTTCTAAAGGGACAAAATGTTATATAAAAAACACAGTGCCTTTATGAAACTGCCTAACAGGTACAACACTGTTGCAAGTAGAATTCACATTAAATGCTACAGATAAATAGGATTGATTCAGGACATTACAAAAATTGCTATTGCATCATTTGGTTGTTCATTTGTTCTATAAATTTTATTATTGTCATATCTGGAGATACTCTCATGTACAGAGTCTAGAATTACCCAGCCATTTATTTTATGTCTTTTTGCTTAAACATGTTTCTAATTTTACCACCAAAGAGTCCCTATAAACCATTATTTGGGTATTTTCTGAAGAGAAAATAGGCTGTGTTACCTATTTTGAGACTGGAAAAATCCACATCCTTTATGAACTGACATGGCTTAGAAGACTCCAAAGCTTTCATGATTCATTTCCCCCATTCCACAAAACCCAATATTTTCTGTACCTAAGATTAGCTCAGTCCTAAACACTGGGATATTAAATGCTGATATTCTATTACAAGGTTAGATTATTCTAGTATTAATGGGTTAAAACAGCACTAAGATCATCACTCTCAGTTCATACAGTTGCCCACACTGTCTTAAGCCACATTAAGAAATCGCTTCAGAATAGACTAGACAGAAGTTAAGATTTCATGTCCATTTGAATTTGGTTCAGATACTGAAATTAGTGTCTTCATCATTTCTGAATACTCTTGTGTCAAGAGTGGATTTTCTTATAATTCATATAATCTTACCAACACTCTGAGGTGGCATCAACATTCCATACCAAACTGCATAATACAGTCACCGTTCAAATGAAAACATTTACCAGTTGCAAATGTATCTGTTGAATTGAACTGTTACAAAGACAGAGCTCTGTATGCTTCTTTTATAGACATATAAAGGAAGCCTAAGACATGACTGAACACACTGCTGTGTGGAGATCTTCCAAATCTCTGAGAAGACCTCAAGGCCACGAGGCAAGAAAGCTGTTCCTCAGTTACAAAAAACAACACTGAAAGGATAATAAGATGATGGAGTATATTTTTAGAAGAATATTGAGGAATAAGGAAACTATCTTTTATGTATCTGGGACAAGGGTAAATAAGTTGTGAATATCATTTTCAACCAAAGCATGCCCAATAAGACAAGGTTGAAAACTAAAACGATGTAGAGACGAATCTCAAAAGTTTAGAACAGGACATAGCATCTCATATCAAAACTCAAGGAAAACAATCAGTTTCAACACTAGTACAATAAAATAAAGGCATGGCTTGAAAACAGTTAGCCAGGGCACACAAATGAACATAGGTATGAAATGTCAATAACAGGTTCTTCAATCCAACAATGTAACAAGACTGCTTAGAGACTGAAGCTACCCAACTCCAGACTGGGAATAAGAAACATGTTTCTAATAGGACAGTCTGGAGCTCTCTTCACTGCTGAAGTTTTCTGTTTTGGCTTGGTTTGGTTGTTTAAGTCAAGACAAAATCCATACCATACTTTACATGAGAATCAATTTTGGAATTAGTTTTAAAATCTGCTATACTCAAAGTCAAACTGATATTACAAATATCATGTACATTTATAAATCTAGGTAAAGTGACCAGATTCAATGCATCTTCACAGATAGGGTTACTCCACTAAAAAGTTTTAGTAGGAATTTTTTTATTTCATTCATTTTGCGTATTCATATTTTTCACACAGGGCAAAACTCAGGTACATCTCCATAATTGGACAGCTATTTTTGAACTGTCAGATGTGTGAACAGTACCCTTTCTTTCAAATTAACGTGCATTATTTTCATTAACAATGCATTCCATGTGCTGTCATATTGCTTACACACCTATTCTAAATATACCTAATAAAGAGTCATTACTAACCTAAAAAATATCAGCAGTAAAAAATGTCATTAGCTTATTGTTTACCCTCATTGGTACAGAGCTACAGTACCGTGAGTTATCCTACCCTCAATCTTTCAGAACAGTGAAAGAATTAGCCATTTATTTCAAACTTCCGCTTTATGGGATTTTGCCAATTCTGATCATGTTAAATTATGCCTATTACACAATTAATACTTGGGAAAGGGGAGTTAGCAACCCCTTATTAAAGACCTCTGTCAATATAAAACATTCACACAGGAATTATAAACAACAAGCCAACAGCTTGAGTTGTTTGAGAGTAATCAAAATTAAACAACATGATTATATAGACTCCAGGTCTGAAACGGGTGCTTTTCAGATCATTTATTCAGCTGGTAGGTGAATTTTATCAGAATATGCAGTACCTTGCAGCCCATTGTTCTCTTTCTATATATACACATTGAGAGAACGTTTATGACAGTAATGCGTTAGACATTTGTATTAGAAATGTTTTTAGTCTTTTGTCATCACACTTGAAAAGAACAAAATTTTAAGCATTTATAGTGCAAGGTTAAATAACTTATTTAGCAGCGATATTCATATTTTATAGCTTTTCTGAACTACCAGCATAATGCTTCACCTGATTGTCTCTCAATGCAATATGATATAATATCACTCCTACCTCATCTGCATCCCATGACCATCAGACAAAATATTTTTGATGCTCCTTCTCTGGTTGATACCAGAACAGAAATATTTGCTTACTGTTCAAGCTCACAGTACATTAAGAAAAATATTTTTGCTCACTTTTAAAATTTAAATTAGAGATGGGAAGAGACCACATTAATTTCTGTTCATCAGATCACTGGACAGAGGCCCAAGTTTCTCTCATCCCTCAAAAGAAAGCACAGAACAAATAATAGAAGCAGTGAAAGGAATATGTTATATTAACAACACCAATACATTCCCTTTAGTAGCAAGGGGAAAATTGTTTCTCTTATGTCTTTAAATATATATGCAATACTAAAAACTGTTTAAGCAAGACAGATATTGCAGAAATGAGATCAAAACATAACTTACTCTACATAGATATTTTCATTTTGCAGCTTAAACCTGATTTCCAGCAGAAACAGAATCACGAACAAGGATTTTTTTAGTGCCAAAGTGAACCAAGAGGAGGGTGGTTTTTTTTGCTCTGCTAGAATTTTGTACTTTGACATTCGGAATTTATAAGAAATGTGCAAACTTTATGAAGATTACAATATTATCACTAATAATCTCATTACAAGAAAGGTACATTCAGCATATATAAAATAAATACATACAAAGAACAGAAGGAAAAGTACTACATATTGACTTAAGTGCCATACAAATACACTGGAGTTATATACAAAATAATTCTGATGACAAAAACAAACAATTTAGAAAAATGAGAATTAATGCTGATGAACAAAGGCTGGCCCTCTATAAGGCTTGAAAAAGTAAAGGCTCAACTCATTAAAAATATTTCCTTGCATTGGATTCTTCTTAAGACAAGTCAGATCAAAGAACTACCCATATTTTTATATTTCAAAATAAATATCAGAGATGGAATTTGCACAGTTTCTTTCCTTAGATGTGTTTAATTTTAAGAAAAGACAGTAAAGATGATACTTCTCATACCTCATTCAACTAAAGCCAAGTAAATGAGAATGTAACAACAAAATTCTATTGCTTTGATACTTCCAGAGAGTAAGTAACTTATCTGGTGTACCTAGAGAACAGGAAGGGGTGGGGGGAAAGGAGGGAGAGAGCAGAGAGCAAGCTACATTCCACCTAGTCCTTGACATATACTTAATCTGACAAAAGTCTATCACAGTTACTTTAACAGTTATTAAACTGTAAAGCAAAACAAGTGTTCAGCTCTTTGCCATAATTTTTTTAAAAATATTGCAGCCACATGCCCAAACTACTCAATGTCTCTGAAGGACTGCAACAGAAATGGCAGCAAAAGTTAGAAAACTGGGGACTACATGGAATTTTAAAGCTCACTAACCTCTGAGCAAAAAGGAAGAGACCTCAAGGTTGAAAGCTTGTCTGGATCTTCTTTAATTCCAAACATATGTTTCTTGTCAGTGAGGTACAAGGAAGAAGCCTGGACCTTATCAGCATTTATACCTGGGAGTTTTGTACCCCAAGAATTATTGGACTACCATAAAAATGGTACTGAGAACTGAGTCTTATCTGAGTTAAAGCTAACATTTCTGCTAAAAGACATTTCAATTATGCCAGATCAGTTGAGGATTTTAAATGAGGAATGTCTCCTCTTCTTTCTTTTTTCCAGCTTATTAATTTTTATTTTTATTTGACAGTTAACCTAATGCTAAGATAATACTGTGTAACTTTAATGCTTAAAATTGATATATAGCCATAGGGCATGCTTTGTGATGGATAGGCTTGGCTTTTATATGAAGAGCCATGGAATTTGATTACTATTTTTCATACTTAGCATTGATGATGGATATTTTCAAGATTAACATTTCATGGAATAAAACACTGCTAAAAAGAAAGTTATAAAAACACAGAAATGCTATTACCTTTAAAGCACTTCTTTTGCATGTTCCATATAGCGTGAAAAGTTCAGCCAAATGAACAAAAGCTGTAGTGCTATTTACATTACACAGAATTGCTCTCATCATCTCTTGATTTATAAACTCTGCCACATTCATGCACTCAGCTTCACACAGCTATCTCTGTCCTCTCCCAGTTTAACATCTATTACACACACCACAATTGCTCGCTGCTTGATTTTTTGTACAGTGCTCATATAAACAGGATGTCTTTTAAATGCACTAATGCCTCTCTCACCCCATCCCTGCTAATCACTAAAACATACAGTAAGTAACATTATAGGTTTCCCTGGTTTTGTTCTCTTCTCTTCCACTGCTGACCACTGTCAGAGACAGAGTACTGAGTTGTGTGGACCTTTGTTTTGAATCCATTATTGTTTTATGTTCTATACTGTAATTTCAAAAGAAAAACCTGCTATCCATGAAAATCCAAGCCCAAGAATTCATGTGCTTCCCTCAAGAGAAAAAGTGGAGTTTTTGCAGTGCAAGACAGTATAAATTCCTCCTTGCACTACAGCAGGGAAGTTAGATCAGAATTACGCCTTTAAGATCAAAACCAAATCACAGAAGAGTTGCATTTCCCTGGGTTAGTTTCAGCCTTTGGACACTCAGACCTGACACAGAAGGTACACATCCTACCTGCTCTGGCACACCGAATGAGCCCAATCCTGTGGGGGGAACTCACTACTGGATGAAGAGCCATATTGGCCTTCCACAGAAAACCAGATCCTTGACAATGTACCCAGTATGTGGTTCACTGAATCAGGTTATTTATTCTTTATAATCTACACAAATATTCTCAATCATTTCCCTTCATAAGTAAAGTCCTTATTTCTAATTTATGGCTATAAATAAAATGCTGGTAAGACAATATTTTACAGACAATTGTTCTTAGAGCAAAAGACACTTAACTTTAAGAATCAGCCTTCCTGTTTCTATGCTCATTTCATTATAAAGGGGTTTACCATAAATACTAGAATTTGAATTCCACCCAAGTAATGCATTAATAGATACTAAACCATTAATAATTCCTGTACTTTTTCATAAATGGGCAAAGTCCAATAAATAAACGGGGAGCTGTTACATGTCAGAGCAGGGTTAACAAGCACCAAGGAGATTTCAAAGACAAACTGCAGGCAGAGGCTGCCAGAAGGTAAGATTCATAATGATGCCACGAATACTGGGGACCCATTTTTTACTGTCCACTATGGCAAGTATCTAAAATTAAATGCTAAGCAGAAATTTGTCCTGAGCTCTGACACATAGTAGTTTAGGTAAACAATCTCTAAAATTAAAAGCAGATTCTTGATAATAAATTCCAACATGTATATCTTCATAACAGACAACCTTCCCTTATAAATCAAAAGTTGTTCTTTCCTTACAGAAACCTTTCCAAATTAGATCAATAAGACTGAAAATTTTAGTGACCTAGTGACAATATTCATTTGCTACATACTTTTTCAGATAAAAGATGACTCACCTGAAATATTTCATCCACCTCCCCTCTTCTGTGAATACTAGCCATTAATGCCCAGTTGGTAGGGTGACAAGGAGGAAATTTAAATATTGAATGATAACCGAAAGCAGATATGATACTAAGAAAAAGCAGGCTCACCCAAGGGAGGCTATCCTGGATTTTCTATGATCTCAATGAAAAAATCTATTCAAACAATAAATGTGTTTTTTTTTAAAAATAAATCAGTTTTAGTGCTACTATTCGATATATGAAAATCTTCCTCATCAATCATTTAATCCCATTTCTTTCAGAAAAGAATATTTTTCTTTCTTCCTCTATAAAAAGTTACCAGCTGGCCACATCTATTACTTTTTGTTTTGGTCAACTAATGCAATGCAACCTACAAAGTCTTCTGAACAAGCTGACAGATAAAAGCTTTGACCTAAAGAAATACAATATATCCAAAAGCACTATTCTATTTCAGTCCTCAGCTCTTAGAACGTCCCATTACTACCCCCAAAAAATCGGAGTTTTACTGAAAAGAAGCAGGTGTAGTCTCTTCCCTAGTAACACAACATGCTCACTCACTGTGGAACATCAGCACACTCCCTTCATAACACCATCTGCTCCTCCTGACTCAAAAGGGTTGGGTCTGGCCATGGTGCTGAGTTATAAAATCAAAGTCAATATAAAGATGGTCTTAACTTGATTCATTCAGAACAGAAAAATTGTCAAGATTAAACTTTGATAGGCCAAAGGATTTATTCAGATACCAGTTAATACAACTGCTGTTCAGGAAACTCCTGAAACCTATGCCAACTTCTGTCATTCTCAGCAGAAGTTGATATTATGTTGTGCACATTATCACCTGAGCTATACAAGGTTGCTACTGATCCTTGTTTGAGGAAAACTTTCTAAGGGAGAAGGGAACAAATAACTTCTATTACTATATTAGTAAATTTTTATTTTCTTTTTCTTCTGTCCACATTCAATTATGAGATTGATGAGGTACACTCTGAACAGTGGTAGAAAAATAAAATGATGTGAATCACAGCAACTAGTCTGATCTCCAACAGCAAAAAGATCTGCATGTCAGGAAGTGCATGGGGGTAATAAGACTGAAAATTTTAGTGACCTGATGACAATATTCATTTGCTACATACTTTTTCAGATAAAACACGAAACTCAAAGGAATTGTGCTCTGAACCACCTGATAGGTACAGCACAGCATATTTTTATAATATCAATTGGTGGATTTCTGACTAATGCTATGGTATCTCAAATACATGTAACCTTCCTGTTTACATTGTCTTTGGAAAGGTTATGAGATGGAAATTTAAAGAGGAGGATGTAAAAGAAAAAAAATTAAATAAGGAACAGTATTCAGTGTTCTTGGTTTAAAAATCACAGCTCATAAATAAAGTTGGCCAAAAAAAATGCACTATTTAGAGTCAGTCTGAAAAAAAAAATGATAGCTGAAAGAACTTATACCATCCAACCTTAGCTTAGAGTAGTTAGAAAGCTAAAACTATATTTTATCTGAAAATTATATTCACAAGTAATGACAAATACAACTGAACATGAAGAACAATCTTTTCTCCTGCTTCTTAACAGATAATGACTTCAAGGTCATTCCATTAGTGATCACTGCAGCTTTTAAATGAAACACATATAACCCTAATCCAATTAATGAAAGTAGCCTACATTTCTTATACATGCTAATATTGAATGAATGCTTAAACGTTAGTCATTCACCAGTGCATGCACTGCAAGTGATAATCAGAGAAGCACAATAATATTACTGGCAAGGTATGAGGTTGGTGGAAAGCTGGGGAAGAAGTAAGGTGCCTTAGCATCAGGAACTTTAACATGAAATTAGGCATAGAGTCAGAGGGGTATTCTTACTGATTTTTTTTTCCCCCATGTCTAGTTACCTGATCAACATTAACTTCAGAAAAATCTGTGATTTCATCTCACATTTCTAGTTGCCCCATACTTTCTTTCTTTTCTCTTTCCTGACAAAAATCACATGGTATTTTATGCATGCTTTCATTTCTTTCTTCTATGACTGATTTTTTTTCTGTGCTCAGCCTCTTCCAGTCTATATAATTACCCTTTCTGTACAAATTGAGAAAATATCAAAACAAAATAAAAATTTTTCAAAGACATCTATGTGAGGAGCCCTAAAAATCACAGTTTCTGGACAAGAGGCAGGGAATGAGACAACCTCAGAAGGGATGGACAGGGTTGTCCTTCTCTTTGCAGTTGGAATGGGCTAAGATACGTAATTTAGCTTAAAAATCAGCTAAAAAAGATCAACTGAAGTTTTAACTTAGTTTTGTATCTTTACAGCTGGGATAGATGCTCAGGAGTGTTTAGGATCACCATAGGTTTTTTTCAAGCGCTGCAATCTGGAGAAATCTAAGATCACACGTAGGACATACTTATCTAAATCTCTTTAGACACAAAACATTAACCGAACTTCACATTCTGTGAATACTGTGTTTGTAGCCTTAATGACTGTATTTTGTTATCTTTCTGACAGGGAGTGTCAAGGAAGGTCTTAGCGTCCCTTTCTTTTCACTTTATTATAAGTTATTTTAAAACCTAACTTTAAATTCAGCATCTCATATGAAACCCCACCAGTGAAAAAGCAAGT
Source organism: Lepidothrix coronata (assembly GCF_001604755.1). Classification (NCBI taxonomy): domain Eukaryota; kingdom Metazoa; phylum Chordata; class Aves; order Passeriformes; family Pipridae; genus Lepidothrix; species Lepidothrix coronata. The sequence continues at coordinate 6,347,756 of NW_016690197.1, forward strand.
CCAGACATTTCATTTCCATTGAAGCTATTTTAACTGAGATCTCCTCACTGATGTCAGCATCCCTGAAGGGTAACACCTTGTGTCACAGAATGTGTTCTGTTAATTCCCCTGAATACTTGAAATTACATTTAGTTTACTCAAAACTTCTTTTCCTGTTATCTTTAAATAAAATAAAAAGTGCATGGGTGGATAAAAACACATCATCCCAGTAGTGCAGATCATGAGATAGTAACTGCTGCAAGCAGCCACAACAAGCCACACACAAGAGAGAAAAGTTCCTCCCAGTAGTAACAACTTCCACAGCCAGTTCTGTTCTACTTCCACAGCCTCTGCCTTTCACAGGAGGAAACCAAGTATTAACTGCAAATAATATCTCCTGAAGTTTCAGCAACATTACTACAGTGAAAACAGTGGTCAATAAAAGATGCTTCACAAAAAGCATACAAAGGTCCATTCTCAGAATCCTTCTTTGAGCAATGCCTGCTGAATTAACATGAAGAATTTTGTCCAGTGGCAAAACCAAGATGTATGCTTTCCAATGTGCAAAAAACAACAATGCTCTTCCTGCATGAAAGATGCTAATGCCTCCTTTCTCTTTGTGTCCCTCAAGCAGAAATGTGTACGTCAAGACAGTGACAAATGACAGTACTTGTTAAAGCAGCAGGACCATCAGGTTCTCACCACCTCACTGCAAGTGGGATAGGCCTTGTGAAGTACATACTGACAGGATCTACATCTCTCTTTTTTTCTTCACTCCATGAGTGAAGCCTCCTTTGCCAAGGCAGTTCAGCATAGCATGGCTCTTTGGCTCTTCTAGCTGTTTCACACCTGTTGGTTTAGATTCAGAAGTTATCAGAATATTTAAATGTTTGCCTACACTACTGGATATAATGGTTTCAGAATAACTCACATGATGTGGGCAGCTTTACATCAAGCATGAAAATCATCTAATCAACCACTGAGAACATTTTAAAAAAATAATAGTAGGAATAGTAAGTGCACATGCACTTATTGCCTGACACAGCATGTGTTTGCAGAGGACTGAGCTCTTGAAAGCAGTTCGACACTAATCAACGTAGGAAACACATAAAATCAAGACAAAACCATTTTCCCTACCATATTTAAACATTATTCTTTCACTATTGACCCTCTAGTAATATATACATGCAGTCTCCAAACAATCACTTCTAATTCAAAGCACTAAAGAGATCCGATTACACAAGTGAGAGCAAAGATATAAGATTTAGAATAGAAACAGAAGACTTGTCATAAACCAAAATACAACAAGGCATTGATAAAGCTGGCATATTTTCCAACAGCATTGCTGATTAATGATGTTAGCAGGTAAGCAAACTATTTACAGCCTAAAATACTGATAAAAATTGAGAATTAGGAGTTATGAAGAACTTTATACATCTAATTTATTTGTACAGACACATGAAAAATACTGAATTGCTATCAGATTCAAGAATTTGCTGAAATTAATTATGATAAAGACACAAATTTAAGTGTTCCCAGACTGAATCATTAAGAACATAACACATCAGACAACTCTGTAATGATATACTGAAAAATTGCATTTTCAGAGAAAGCTATTTTCCAAACAAATTCTTACTAAAAAAACTGGTGTACCTATAGTGCATGCCTAGTTTTAAACAAAATAATAATTGAAGGTTTGCTTTTCTTGGTGGCAAGGAGTATTACATAATAGCTCACAAGTTCATTTGGCACTTTAAAGTAAACTATTGTTTCAGTACAGACACCACACACATATCTATAAACCATTTTCAAATTTAAGGTGTATAGGTAAAGACTAATCTTAATGCTATAGAAAAATATGAACTTTACAGTTGAAAAGCAAGACCCTGCTGGTTTTCTAAGGAGGCAGCATTTAGGGTTGAATTTCCTTTTGGCAAGTTTTGTCTGAACAGTCAAAGACATACAGATACACTGTAAATGAGCTCCTAGGTAGAATTCAGCCTGTCCATGAATTTTTCTTCAGTGAAACCATTGGAGAATTTAAGTCAACAAAGCCATCATAAAGCCATGTGTGTTCTAAACTTTTAATTATTAGAGCAATTCTCAATTGCTTCAAAGAGAGTAGTCACATGTATGCAGTTAAACATGTGCATGACTGTGGAACAGAAGCAGTAGAGAATTCTGAATGGCATATAATTGTTATTTCAGAAAAGTGTTGATGGCTATAAATAGATTTTCAGTGAAACATATGGCCTGAGCCAAACACCTGAATTTTTATATATAGAAAATAGTTTTAGAAGTGTTTTATGCAGTGAGATTCAATTTATTACTAATATATATATTAATTTTGAGTTAAGAAGTGGTTTTGCACCTCCTGATCATCTTAAAAATAACACAGACTACACTAGTTTCTGCATTAAAAACAGCTGGCAAACACAAGTAAATTTTTATCTCCCTATTAGATTTCTTTTATAACAATGGCATGATGTGTCTGTGGAAATCAAAGCAAAATCCTGTCTGCTACCTTTGATTTTTTATTCATGTATTTATTGCTTTGGAAATGCAGTAGGTACCAAACTGTAGATTGCTACAGTTCTACATAGCACATGAACAATGCTGCTTCATTTTATCTTTTCAATAGAAAAAAGTGATTTAATAACATGAAAGCAAATGAACCCACATTAGTATAAACTGCAGCACAATGTAAAAGACATTCCCCTTTGAATATTAATGATGCAAGTCTAAAGAAATATATACTAAAGAAATTGATTCAGTGGTCATTCGTTTGTAACAAATACACTTTCAGTTATAGTTCTAAAGTGTCATATCAATCAAAATTCACACAGTCTGCTTTTCAAGAAAATACTATTGAAAAATCTGAAATATTCTCATTTCCTTGCTATGAAATGATTGGAATATGATTGTACATATCATTTCAATAAACACTGTATTCCAGGAACAACTTCCAGTCAGATTTGGAGCTACCAGACCAACATGTTTTTTCCAATTACTTTCCAGCTTACACTTTTGGGCAATCAGTAACGCTTGAGATCAATAGCCCATGCACAACCATGGGGCAGACAGCCCCAGATGGTGTGATGCTGCCTCAATGGAGAAGCATGGGCTGGGCAACTGGGACACAGAGCCAGAGGTCAGACTTCTATTGCTGTGGTTAAATAATTAATAAATGATCTTTGGCATGATATTTTAATGCTCACACACTCTCCTGAGTTTATGGGGCACAAAATGTTTGGATTTCAAGTAAATACAAGCATGGGTCTTCACTGAGTCTTCTAACCACTAACTAAATAAATGCAAACTGCTGGACATGCACTTTCAGTTGCTTGCTTTAAGCAGATCACGGCAGCTACCTATAGTTTCAAGTCTCTCTAATTCTCTTAAGACTGGATTTCGTGAGTATTATGTAATTGCCTTACTGAAATCAGGCATTCACTCAAATGAATAAACACACACTTTTTTTCCAAACAATGCCGGATGGCACATATTTTCTCCTTCTTCAGCAGGAGCATTAAACAATAGTGGAGTTTATTCTTAAATAATTTCTGCAGTAGGGTGATAAGTAGTGCTGCACTGTACTTTCTATTGTCTTCCATTTAAAAATTATAAAGCATATTAAAAACATTGAGGAAAAAAAAAAAAATCCTCCATTTCTGTAGTTAGTAGTGTTAATACATGACTGAGCTAGTCCCAAACTCCAAACTTACAGTCTTGGGTAAGTTTTTAAAGAAAGCCCAAATGGAATCCCCAATGAAACACATACACTCCCTAACATGATACCACACTGGAGGTCCGTGGGGCTCTGCATGGGCATCCTCTTATTTATTAGTGAAGAAAGTATTTCCTTCTTCATGTACAGGAGGTTTCAGAGAAACTGAGGTCTCAATTTTTTCCAGTTCATAGAAAAGGATTTACTTTACGATTTTGCCTGAATTTTCACAAGGAAAAGGAGGAACACTTTTCCATTTTCTACCATAAACTGACCATGGTTGGAAAGGTTTAATATTTATGCCTGTATTGACCATTTCCGACTGGTTGCTAAGCAACACTCCTCCCTCCCCAGTATCATGTAAGGGAAGAGACAGAGGGAAGCAGAAAATGAGAAATGTTGGGGAAAACAGATTCATCCAGTCTAAGCGAAATTCAATGGGTCATAGGTGCTATTTGTTAGCAAAGTAAAAGGGCACATAATTCCTGCAGGACACACTAAGACATCAGTTTATGACATCACACTAGCCGTGCACCATGTTTCTAGTAAGAAAGACCAAACAAATCATCTTCTCTGGATCCTAACAGTGGCACCACTTGAACCTCACTTTAAATTTGCTTCATAAAATAAAAGATAACTTTCTAACACTAAACTTGTAAAATCAAAACTTTTTTTTTTCTTCAGATAGACAATGTTTTGCCTTAGAGCTTGAAAAGAAGATTAGAAGGGTGTATAAAACCAATCATCTGCTCTCCACTTCTCCTAGTCCATTAGATTCTGAAGGTATATTGAGTATACTTCTGCAATAATGAGGAACTCTCTAGAAGGAGTAATATAATTAAACAAATATGAGGAAAAAAGCAGTAGGATCAGGCATGAAGAATCAGTGGTTGATGTTGTGTTGTCTTCACTGCATTTAATTTCAGCCCAAAGCTAGCCACACATCATCAGAGCACTTGTGGAATAAAAAGTAACATCAATAAAAATGCAAACTTAGATACCTAAAGAAACCTGAACATATATCCAAAGGATTCCGAATTTTCCACCTTTAAAATCTCATCCCATTTCAATTAATGTTGCATCATGTTTCATTTATGATCATCTGTTCAAAACAGTTATCCAAAGTGTGATCACAGACCCAGAGATACAGGTTTTTCAAGAGCAGTGAATGTCAAGTCAGGTAATTCAAACTCAACGCATTCCTTCAGTCTGCCCTGTTGCCCCACTTACACTGACAGCATGTAATCATGGGACTGCCTGTAATTATTTCCAAGTACACATCATCCAAGATGCTGAAGAGTTTGACATTTCTTTCTTATTCATGATTGGCCTCATTTTCTTATTTTCTTATGCAAGCATGCTGACAACCATTCTTGCATATGTCTTTTGAACCATAGCTTTGGGACAAATTCACAAACTTTAACCAATTACAAAATCACCTTACATTCCTAGAAACACCATGATAATAAGAGGCTGAACTAGAGAAAGCAAAACACTACTGAATCTCTCACTAGCAGGAAGAAACACAAATTTGGTCACCACACATTACACTGGCAGTAGCTGAACAATCAGCATGCAGGTAGCTCCAGACTGGAAGAGAACATGACAGGACTTGCTCAAGAGATAGCACTAAAAAGCATGTAAGAAGCCTGGAAGAAAGCTGAAAGCACCACAGAGATGGGAGCTGAGCTCTACTACGTCATCAACTCCACAAAATACATTTGCAGAAAACAAGACTTTTTTACCTTCACTGCTCATGAAACAATTTATCATCCCATCTGCAAAATATCTCTGTTATAATCTGGATTACTATGTTGAAGAAAATAACTGTCCTTGCAGGCTTCTCAAAATGAGAACAAAACACTAGGGGTAAACCTAATTGTATTTGAGTGTATCCAAGAATCCTCATTAATCTGAAGGAAGAAATGCTTATTATTAACATCATCATCAATTTTCAAATACATTTCTGAAAACAACTGATTTTGGAAGTAAGTGCTAAAAAAGGAAGTCTGATATAATTAAAATGCAAAAAGAAACCTTTTTTCCTGTGTTTAGTCCAGCAAATTACTTGTTCTCTATCTTATTTTTTTACTTATTGTAATTTTTAATCTTCACAGATTCTTTTGGATAAAGTCAGCTAAAAAAATCATTCAGTGGCCACTAGAGAGTTAACTAATATTTCTCAGAGTTGGCAAACGTTCAGTCAAAAACCTGGCCAACTGCCTGTTGTTTACTGAAGCTAGGGAAGAAGCATCTGCAACATTACGAAAAGCATATTGTAAAAGGCAACACATGCAAATTAAACCTCTTGAGCTATGGGTAAATTGCTAGGAAAATTTATAACTCATTTAATAAAACTTGAAATAAATACATCGCCTTGGCTCTCAGGGAAAACAAAATATTTCCCATGATTCCATGTTCAAAAAATGATCATCAAAACAGATTTCTACAATTTCAATATAAAATTAAATAGAGACGTAAACCAAATCTCCTTTGCCCCAAACCCTTCTGTTCATGTCTTTAAACAACTTGGTCAGAATTTTTTGTGCCAAAGAACTTTCAATGATTCATGTGTCATAGATTCACCTTTTGTATTCACTCACTTAGTATTCATTTGTTTCAGCTGTATTTGTGTCATTAGTAATGTTAGCATTACTTCAATTTGATTAGTTGGTTATGAAGTAAAATGCCACCTTGCAGTTTCAAAAAAAAAAAAAATAATGGAGTTGATTATGAAAATGAAAATGGCAAGGTCCTTTGAAGAAGGCTTTTTTTTTTTTTTGGCATTTCTGCAGTCAGTACCAAGCAAGCGAGTTAAGAACCTAAGACCAGTAAGATTTTACTGCAGCCACACTGCAAGCCTGGAATATACACAATTCAGTCCCCAGTGTTGTAGCCCAGCCCAACCCAGAGGGGATGCACATCTGCTACTAAAAGTAGAATATACTTTCATATTGTCTTGCAGATAGACTTGTTATCCAAACTCACAACATAAGTTTCATAAACTCATGCCATTTTCAGCCAGAATAGAACTGAACCAGAGAAAGCTGAAAGAAAATTATGCCATAAGGAGACAAAGTACCTGCTAAAACCCACTACCAGTGCAACAACAGCAGGGAATCTATGCCCCTTGTTGAAGCTGTGCACAATGTTCATTTCAAACCAATGGCAAAGACAAGGTTTTAAAGTTATTTTTGGGTAACACTAGACCACGCTTTTAAGACCCGTTCTGAATCTCTACTCATTCACTTAGCATCACTCTTCAAAAAAATTTACTGGAATCAGCTGGCTTCTCTCCAGTATCTTCACCTCTCATCCCTATAGGAGTAGGTAAATATCTCTGAGTCCTCTGAAAATCCTAGACCATAACTGTTACCAGCTATCATCTAGAAGGTGCCTTCCTTCACAGTGCCAGTCTCCACAGGACCCACATTTAATAATTACTGCACACCAGTGGGTAACATGACAGCTCTCCTGATACATGACCCAGATATAAAAAGGTCTGCCAGTATAGCTGGAAAAATATCACCCCGAGAATCAGCTTCCTTCTGGACATGCAGCTTGTATCAGTAAGAGATCTTTTGCGGGTACAACTTCTTTTATCAGTTCCTTCCTCAGAATAAGTTATATGCTGAGGAAGAACTTTTTTTTTTCCCTGTGGTATGACTGTACTCATTTTAAACAACTTGCCCAAATAATTCTGCTACTTAGAGTAATTTAAAAAATAAACAACTGAACTCTAATGCAACTGATCATCATACATAGCAAAAATAGCACTTTTACCTCAGTTGCAAAAAAAAAAGAAATGTAGAAGATAGATATTGTATATATATGCCTGTAAGCAAACAAGACTCTAGTCCCAATAACAATGGAGTGCAAGTGATGTTTATTTAGCCTCAAATATTGCTGTTTAACAGGCACACACAGCAGTACTACTGGAATATGTTGATTTTCAAAGTTCAACAGGCGATTACATCATATAAATGGAAAAATCCAAAGGCCATTGTACAACACTCAAACTCATAGTTTCTTTTTCCTAAAATAATTTATATAAATTTCATGTATAGGACTGACTGGGGGGAAAATGCCTTTTTTGGTGTTTTCTATCCTATTCTGTATAGAAATTTTGATGACATGAAAGCCAATAGCCATTTCTCCTTCCCCAAATATGTGCTTTATTTACTTAAACTCTAACTGATGTGTTTTACTTTCCAAAAACACGTGAACCTCTTTCAAGTAAAACGTGATGCAGATTCTTTTTGCTATTTCTCTCAGCTCCTTACTTGTCATTTAAGCCCTGGAATTTGATAGGAAATTAGTCATTTAAAAGGAAATTTGAAAAACAGTAAAACATTGGCGAAATAGCCTAAATACTGAAGGAAGACTAAATGTACAAACAACTTTCAGTACATAAGTTTATGATAAAAAAAATTATAGATATCTCTATAGGTATATCTACGCTATTCTGTAAAATGCAAAGAATAAACGCAACCTAAAGGTAAACAGGTGTTTTTCTAACTTCTTATTGTACTTACAAAAATAAAAGCATGAAATGATTGTTTTAGACATAATGTTCAATGCCCTTTTTACAATTCTCATATATTTTGCCATCAATCATGATCATCAAGATATGGTGACTGGTGACTGACAACAGAAAGAGAAATTTAGAGGTGTGAGTGAAATGACAGAGCTGTCATGGCTGCCTCAAAAATTACTCTTCTGAAAGGAGAGATAAAATTTTTGAAGAAAAAAAAAGCAGACAGCACTGATGTCCCTGTCAGCATGTTACCAAAAGGGGTTACCAAAAGCTTAACGAGAAAGAAAAGGTTGTCCTAAACTTTGCCTTCTACTCATAGCAAAACTTCACAATATTTTTTATAAAGTTTTTTCGTGTCCTCTTGAATCTATCATAATAACTGAGGCTGCACTGATAAATCTGTGACATGATCCTGAAAAAAATTACAACTCAGGTTGACATCACAAATGATGATCACCTTGCTGCATTAGGAATTGTGTACATGAGCTACTACATCAAATCTAACAAATTAACCTTTAATAGAAACATACTCATCCTACAATATGAAAGTAATGATTGAATCCTGAATAAGACTTATACAGACTATTTTCCTTATCAAAATAATAAACATCCATTATCTTCCAAAATTTGCCTTTCTGCATAATTGTAATTTCTTAAAATGTCACTGAAAACATCAAACACCAAAGGTTCTTTAAAAAAAGGTGCAGTATACAATGAGCACATGCGTCATGAAACCCTTCTTCTCCACTAAAATTTTAACCAAGAAATCAATTCAAGAATAATTGCAAAATAAATTTATTAACATTGTTCTTGGTCTACCAGAAAGGTAGATTAGATTTGCTTTGATGTCTTAGCCAAACTCCAATTTATTGGGCCATTGCTGAATTGCAGCTTTCACTTCTCAGTGTCCACTTCTCACTTCAAGTAGGAAGTGATTATCAAACTTTGAATTTGGCTAAGAATCAGAAATTCCATAAGTGCTTTTTCACAGAATTAACATAAGAATTGGTACTTTCCACTACTTTGTTACAAAGTACAAGAGGGGACATTTATCTAGTCAGAGCTTCAGTATAATATGGTATTGACACAATGGTGAGGCTCCCTACCTGCACACTGGTGTGCTGTCCCATAAGCAAACAGATCATCATCTACTGCATGTCAGTACCACTTCCTGAAGCGTCCCATTTTTTCCACTGTTCCAATGTCCAAATAATAATCAGGAAGTTCACAAAAATGTCTTAAGGTTACAGTATTTTCTACTTGTGAAGAAATGATTACCATATGTAATTTTTTTAGATTTGGGTATTGTGGTTTTTTGCTTCTTTTTAAAAGGGAGATGCTGTTTAATGCTACTCCAAACACAGGAGAGTGGATTGTAATTGTAGTCTTTTATGTTAAGACAATTCACCTCTTAGTACTTCATTTTCCTCATTTTTAAATGGGCACGGACTTCCTTGCCAAGTAAATTGAGATTTGCTGACAACAGAAATGTGCTGCACAACAAGCATGTATTCTTTTTTCCTGGGGTTGGCAATTGCACTCATTGCTGATTTGTTTACTCTGGCATTTTAGTGCCCCACAAGGAACATGGACTTTGGACACCACCCACTTGTCAAACACATCCTGCATATGATCTCTCTAATTGCAGGAAAGGAATTGAGAACCAGATGTGAAAATGTGTCTGATATCAAGTCATAAAAATTGGGCATAGTAAATCGAAGGCAAGTTCCAGTTTAAGCAGTATCCACAGGGTCTGAGATAGACAAAGATACCAGACTAGGAAATTACTTCACAGCATGTAAAATGCTCTTTTAGTAAGAACCGCAAACTTCTACTAGATTGTTGATTGATGGAATGCTTGGAGCAGAAATACACAGCATGAAATTCCAATTCCAATGAGGAAAGGGAAGTTCTTGATGAGACTGGTGAAAGAGTGATAAAAGCTTCACTCAAAACCTCCATTTTAGTATCAGATTGTGGGAAACTTCCACTTAAACAGCCCAACAAAGCCCATCAGCCATCAATCTACAAGCACTAAATAAATCTTTAACACCTCTAACAAGACTACAATGTAATCACCTAACCAGTGCTGTTAGAATCACCCCGACACAGATCCTGATGAAGATCAGAGGAAATTTGTAGATAGGAGAAATTTCCTTTTAAGTGGCTCAAAACTCTACAATGAAACCACACCCTGTTCTACTTCCACCCTTACCCTCACAGGCAGCTGCCAATGGCATACAAGGAAGAAAAAATTCTACCTCACTAAAGAGAAAAAAATACCAAAAACAGAGGGACAGAAAGTAAATGGTTTTGTCCAGCTTTCAATGAATAGGATAAAGCTTTTCTAGCATCCATGTCATTGACAAGTTTTCACAATTAGGCTATCTTTCTAGATTCTTAAAAATGACTGTGATATCGCAGCAGAGCATCATCAAAGTACAGTTAAAATTAGGAACTCCTTCCACCTTGAAGATAACTGTTTTCTACTCCCTCATTGGACAAAGTACGTACTTGAATAAAAATGAAAGCTAGTATCCTAAGGGAAGAAAGAAGTTTCAAATCTGAATCAAGGTTTTCTATCAGAAGTTTTTGGTGGTTGATTTTGTAAGAGAGAGAAAAAGAAGAATGGTTTGGGGTTTTGAGACAGGGAGATATGGAGGACTACATTTAACTCTTTTTGAAAGATGAATGATTTTTAGTCTTCACTGTCCAAGATGGTCCCTGTTCATGATGAACAAAGTTTATTTTGGACCTGGTAAAAACTGATACCTGCAAAACTAAAAGTACCTTGACTAAAATGCAGGATAAAATAATTAAGATAGTAATTCTAGCACACACAAACATGGAATGAGCTTTGGGAGCTCGACAGCCAACTCAGTTACCATTCAGCTGTCTGCTTCTGCCTTTTGTCAAAGCTTTTCCATCTGGCTGGGATGGATAGCAAAGCTTATCTCAGCTTCCTCCATTCATTGTTTAACATCTTAGAAGAAACACATTTGTTATGTAGTTAATATTGACATTCTGGAGTGTGTGCTTCAGTTGGTAAGGCAGATCCCAAATTTCCTATTCTGTTAGACCTTCTATGGTGTTTGGGGACTAAATCAAATCCATTGATTGTCATGCATCCATTGGAGCCATCCTAAGTGATATTATCATCTGAATTTAAGCAGAGGAGATTAATTTGGAAGAATAATGGTACTTCACCCAAAAAAGACAAAAAGATATATATAGGTGATAACTGGATTTCCAGCTTCAATGTAGATGTTATATAAGTCAAAATATCAGATTAGATATAACTGCTGCTTTTGCTGGGTTATTACACCAGTCAAGAGTTCATTCACATTTTCATTCTCAAAGATAACTAAACAGTTATCACACTGTTTATTGTAAGGTACTCTCAGACAACACTCTAAAAATGAACATTTAATTTATGTAGACTTCAAAGAGCTTGATCTCATTTAAACAAAGCACCTATTCTCTGTCTTCAGACTGTGTTAATTGCAAAGATGTTAATGGCTGTTCATTAAGAAACAGAATAACGTGGCCAACTCGATCCATAGCCAGTGGAAACACCTTTAACAAGTGGGGTTCTAACACCAGTTGTGGAAAAGTACCTTCACAATTCCACCCCCCATCCCTTCTTATAGGAATATAAAACAAGGTTTTATTTATCATATATACATCTGTAGCATCTTCAATCCTAATTGGGAACAAAACTTAAATTTACTTTTCTAACAGCATTATTCAGATAAACTATTCTATATTGTGCTCTCTCCTTGGAAAAGCCTTTGAGAAAATTCTCTCCTATATACACTTGGCATGCTATTACACAATTAAAAAGAATGCCTGTTTTCTTTTGTGCTCGCAGGTGTCTTTTGCTGCAAGTTGATGCAGAGGAAGGGACTGGAAACCAGAGTGCTCTCTCTTAATCATTATTATGAATATTTAATAAATGAACCTGAGCCCATATTCTATGCATTTTTATCCATCAAATCCATCTTTATTAGTACCTTTCACATTTTTTGAGAACTAATTTTCAAAGTTCAGAGGTTAACTTGTCTTGTTTGGGTACTGAACATGAAGCAACTTCTTATTCCTTTTGGCAAAGTAGAGTCCTCCTCTACTGGAAGTAAATGGAACTTATCAGGAATCAAATGTCATAATTCAGAGATGGGGGCAGAATATCAAAATGTCCCTATCATGCTGTGCAGCACAGCTTGGATATCAGCTCTGATATATTATAATAGGTCAGAGTAATAATTGTAGTCCGAGAAAGTCTTTCTGAACATAGCAACTGTCACACCAAAAACTGAAACATATCTGAAAAAGTAGTAGCAATCACACATTTGTTTGTTTGTTTTCATACAGCAACCACTTCTGATTATTATGATTTTTTTAGTCACACATATAATATACAAATACATATGTATATATAATGAAATATGTAATTTTAGATTTTAACTGAAAATTATTATCTGTATGCACAATTAAAGTGCACATTTCCCTCAGTATGTCTTCATCAAATCAGCTTGATCCGAGATAGGTTGACTAGTAGATGCCGAATTGACAAGTAATATTGTCAAGCTCATGGTGCTCAAGGCTAGGTGAGGCCCTTCCACAGTCTGAAGGTCCACAGGTAATTCTCATAATAATAAAAGAGGTGGTTTTCTCTTCTTCCTGAAATACAACAGTTAGTGTCATTATAACCAGGTGGTAGGAGCATACACCTCTGCACTAACAGAACAGAGACAGGCAGCAGTTAAATACACCTCATGGTTCTCTTTGGCTGTGTTCACATGGTCTTTTTAAAGAGGAAAAAACCCTCCTGCCTTTTCAGCATGCTCACCACCACTGATAGCAGCAACTGCATTACTTAACACAGGGATCCATTCAGCTGCTGCTGGTTTTAACCACCATAGTCCTCAGTTTTCAGTATCAAACACAACTTGTGATTCCTAGAGTCTACAGAGGACTTTCAGGTAGTTGGCACTTTTAAATTTCAGTTTGTACAACCTTCCAGGTGAGCTCTGTAAAGGTCAAAATAAACCCACTGGCAACCACTATAAACCACTATAAACCAACTATAAACCACTGAAGCGTGGTTTATACTGTATCTCGAGTCCCTGCTAGCACAACTTCCATATTCACTCCTTAGCTTCAGCAATTGCTGTGTAATGGTGGCAGAATTAATAAACAGATGTAAAA